>NC_081567.1:32907612-33152793 GCF_022355385.1 Mustela nigripes
TGATGGTACTAATGCTGGTGGTGATGTTAATGGTGATGCTGGTGATGATGATTGTGATAGTACTAGGCGTGAAGCTGGGGGTGATGCTGTTGATGGTGGTCCAGGGGGTGATGATGCTGATGGTGATGCTGGTGTTGACACTAATGGTGATGATACTGATGGTGATGCTTATGGTGATACTGATGGTACTAATGCTGGTGGTGATGTTAATGGTGATGCTGGTGATGATGCTGGTGTTGATGATACTGATGGTGGTGCTCATGGTGATGCTGGGGGTGTTGATGCTGGTGGTGGCGATGCTGATAGCATGGATAAGGATGATGCTGATCATGGTAATGATGATGAATTCATGTTAATGATGGAGATTATAATGGTGAAAACTAATGCTAAATAGTGACTTTATAGCCGCACACAGTTTTAAGTGCATTATACATATTACCTTATGTATTTAGAACAGCCCCATTTTGCATATGGGACTAATGCGACTCACAGTGGTTAAAAGATTTGTTCATAGCTACATAACTTGTATAGTGAACTAGGATTCAGACCCAGCACTTTGATTCTGTACCCCTCAGTCTCAATCATGCTGTTAGATAACCTTCCTTGGGCTATTCAAGTAAATTCATATTTTGTTTGTTTCTTACTGTCTGCATAATGAAGTCTTCAATCTCTCCAAAATCTTCCTAAGATATTTCTGGGAAGCTGAGGGTAGGGCATCCCTTCTCATTTGTATCTGTTCTGCCTTGTCGCCTGCAAAGCCACGAAACATGGTTGCCTCATGCCTAGAGCTGGAGTCCCATTGTTGTGTCCATGTTTGCTCTGACACATTTAAGAACCCCCTTACTCTTGAGGCTACAGATCCCTGAGGTTACAAAGCGTGGCTGTTCTCCTTACAGTATGAAAACCATGATGTGGCCTTCACAAAGATTAAGGAGAATCCCTGCTTAGTCTCCTAGATCCCAAACCAATTCTGCTGTGTGTCCCAATTCTATAATTCCTTGTCTCAGCAATTTCAGTGACTTCTGCCTGGAATTTCTCCTTAGCCAGAGGCACATTAATGGGCCACATTCGAAGACAAGGTCACCTCCCTGTCATGCCCCAAGTACCCTAGTTTTGCTCTGTGGAGACCTCCAACTCTGTTGCTGGCAGGACTTCAGAATTTGGTGGGGGAGGTAGTAATATTCCAGAATACTCCAGAGCTCACTGGATTAAGAGAAAAATCCTTCTGGTAAATGGAAAGGCCCAGTGGAAAATATCCTCACTTCATGGAATGCCGAAGGAGACAGAAGGTCCCAACTTTAATTATTGGCACACTTGAATATCTTCATTCCGAACAAGACACAAAGAGGCTCAGGTGAGCCCGGAGGGATTTCCAGCCAAAAGCTGGCTAATCTCCAGTTAAACAGGGCCATTATCTCTCACTCCCCAGGAGAAAGTCAAGCAGAACTGATTTGATTAACAGCAGATTAACCTCCCTAACACAGCCATCCTGGGTTTTACACCTGTCACTTTAGTATGACAATTTATATTTATTCAAAAAGCCATGAGACAGTAAGTTAAACATTGCCCTAATTAGAAAAGTGTCATATGTTACAGTGGGAAAGCCACCTGATCTAATTTTCCAACAGGCCCTTTGCAAAGAACATGTCAGTGTGGCATTAGCAGAAGCCCTACAAACACCAATACTCTTGGGAGGAGAAAAATCCGGGCTGCTGACGCTACAGCTTTGCTTCTGAAAGGAGAGTCTCAGAATTCAGTCCAATGTGCATTCACTGTGGCCCTGCTCAGTGCCTGACAAGGCCCTCAGCAGAGGGTCCCTGCCCCTGTGACTTCAGAGTCTGGTAGGAGAGACAGACTAGAACATTCAGCTTGGGCCAAGAGTAAACACCCAGCGCTGGGAAGGCGAAAAGAGGCACACCTGGCTAATGCAGTCTTGGGGGAAAGGTGACAGAGAGATTATCCTGAAAAGTAATGACATTTAAAATGGTATTTGGAGATTATAGGGCAGTTTTTCAGGCTTAAAGGAGTAGCGAGGAGGAAATAGAACATGCAAAATCCTGATAGCGAGGCAATACGTGGTATGTATTCAGGGCCTTACTGGTTAGCAGGAAGTAGCAAAATATGCTTATATGCTTAGCAAAATACAAGCACCGAGGGAGATAGGAGTCAGGTCATGAAAAGCTGGGATGTCCTATTAGGAAGCGCACTTAAAAAAAAAAAAAAAAAAGAACTGAGTTAGAACTGAGTATATAAACTAAATGCATGGCTTATGAGTTCATATGCATGGAAATAACACTCAGCATAAGGGACAGGTTCAGCTGTTGGTTCTTGCTGCATACCCATCAGTATCCCCCCTCAAAGTTACTCTTCTGAGCTCTGTCTCACTAAATACGGTTGTCTTTGAACTACACAGGTTTGAATTGCATGGGTCCATGTCTATGTGGGTTTTTTGTTTTGTCTTGTTTTGGATAAATACAGTACAGTCCTGTCACTGTATTTTCTCTTCCTTTCAGTTTTCTTAATAGCATATTCTCTTCTTTAGATTGCTTTATTGTAAGAATACGAGTTATAATACCTGTAACACACAATATATGTGTCGTTCAGTGGCTTACGTTCTCCGTGAGGTTCCTGGTCAGCAGTAGGTTGGTGGTGGTTCATCTTATCGGGGAGTCAGAAGTTATACACAGACTTCCTGCTGCATGGGAGGGTCCGTTCCAGAGTAGAGACGACTGTACTATGTCTGCCTGTCTTTGAACTTCATCTATATGGGAAAATGCGACTTGTACATTTTTGTGTCTGACTTCTTTTATTCAATATTATCTCCACGGTGGTATTTTTCTTGTCATGAGTTCTTTTTTTTACTGCTGTGTGTCCTCCTACTTTTGAAAATGTATCACAATGTATTGACCCCATTCTATGGTCGAGGAAATTTAGTATTATTAATGGTTTCAGGTCTTTTTTTGTTTGTTTGTTTTATATGTTTTTTTCATTTTTAAATTTTTTTATAAACATATAATATATTTTTATACCCAGGGGTACAGGTCTGTGAATCTCCAGGTTTACACACTTCACAGCACTCACCATAGTACATACCCTCCCCAATGGCCATAATAATTTCAGGTCTTTTAAGTAATGCCGTGATAAACATTCTTGCACATGTCTCTTGGAGGACCTCGATGCTCCTTTCTGCTGAAGTGAAATTGTCGTGACAAGGGTACGCTCTTGCCTGTGTTGAGGTTACTAAGAATTTTTCCATATGTTGTCTCATTCACTCCCATCTTTCTAGAACATCTACTATGTGTTGGGGGTATGGCAGTCCATAGGCCAGCACCCCAGCCTCCTGGCAGTTGCTTTCTGCCCTCACCTTGGTTGACTACGTAAATCCTAAATCATGTCTGTGTTAAATTGGCCGTCATCCTGCCATCAAGAGTGGAGAATGACAGTGACTCTTCTTGTAACAGACATTTTGCTGCGTCAGTTGGCTTGAGCTTTTGAAGCGAGCAAAGGCACGGAGAACTAGTGTGTTACTAAACATAGGAGGAGGGATTTAGGGGAAAGCATCTGATGCAAACATATTGCCCACAAGTGTGCCCCTTCGATGATGTGTAACGGTCTTGTTCTGACCCCAGGGAGAGGTAGCATACGTAGTCCCTGGTGCAGGGGACCGAGAGCAACGTGGGCTTGACTCAGAATTGGCCGTCATTCCTAGAAACCGGAAATGAAACCGGAGCACGCAGTACGGTGGGAGAGGGAGCCATCCGGCCCCTCTGGCATGACCTGTGTTCCCAACGCTGTGTGGAGCAGCTTCTTTTCTCTTTGTTTCCATGCTGGAGTCCTCTTGGGGAGGCAGGACACTGGGCCACGCCCAGTCTTTCTTCCCCGAGGAGGATGCTGGCTCTCTCCACTCTGGCCGGTTCCCTGCTTGCTTCTTCCTAAGAGCACACTGAACAGATCCTGGGATTTGAGCTCTTTTCCCAGCTTTTGGAAGTTATTTCTAGGGATAGGCACTTAGCAAAGAACAAGAAATAAGGAAGAAATAACATTCTTGCCCTTTTGAATAGAATAACCAAAACAGGTTGATTTACCCAATAAACCAAGGAAGAGCTTCCGGGGAGGTCACGTCAATTCCAAGGGCTAAATAAGAACTTAAGGAAACTCTAGAGTCTTTCTGGGATCTCAGGAGAAGCCTAAGCTGTTACCATCCTAGATCTTCATCCCTTAGAAAAATGGGGCAAAAACCAACGTTATCCTCCAAGAACACCCTCGTGGTGCGTTCAGAGATTCAAAAACCTTTTTCCTCTTTGATCCATTATTTCCACTTTGAGGATATATAAATATATAATATATTTGCCACAGCATTATTTGTAATAGAAATAAACCAGTGAGACATTACGTATTCAAAACACATGAATGGTCAAATACAGTGTATTCATATGACGGAATATTATAGACCATTACAATTATTTTTATGAAGAATGTTTAACACATACTTATGATATAAATTTAATTGATGAAAAAGCAACGTACAGAAAATTCTATATTAAGCATGATAAATGGAGTCCACTCTTTGTGTCATTGCCAATCAGTGGGTAACAGCTGCTTGGAACTCTGTGCTGAGAAAGACTCCGAGGTCTGGTGTGCTCCCAGCAGAAATGATTAGCAAGGTCTGCGTGGGCATAAGAAGGGAAACCATTCCACCTGCGCAGCAACTGTTGTGCCAGATTTAGAACCATTTAAACCATGACCCGCACAATATGCATTCACGCAATGAGTATGTCGATGGAGGGAAGCGCGGGAAAACCTGAGTGGAAAGAAAGCAAAAGTGCTGACGAGTAGAAAAACATGCTCTGTTGGCTTATGTCATATGGTAGGGAAGGATTTCGGAGGCTTCCATCCTAATGAATCCTTTGATTAAATCAAATCATGCAGAGGTGCAAAGAGATTTCACACCCGCTGGAACGGCTGTCCTCTAAAAGGCGGACGACAAGCAGCTGGCGAGGAGGTGGGGAAGTGGGAACCTTACGCTGCTGTTGAGGATGGAAAGTGATGAGCCACTGGGCATACCAGTTTCTTAAAAAGTGAAACGTCCCTGTCACATGACCCAGCAATTCCATGCCGCAGTGTTTCCTCTGGAGGAATCGAAACATAGGACCAGCATATGAGCGTTCTTAGAGGCACAATTTATAGTAACCCTCAAGAGCAGAACCACCCCAATGTCCACCAGCAGGTGAATGGAAAAACAGGGTATGCTGGCTCCATGCTGTGGAATATTACTCAGCCATGAAAAGGAGCGACGGACTGATTCATGCTGTATCGTGGATTAACCTTCCGAACATGGTCCTAAGGGGAAGAAGGCAGACACAGAACATCACATGTTGTAGGGGTTCATTTGTATGAAATACTCCTAAAAGGCAGACCTGTAAAGGGGGAACAGAAACCAGTGGTTACCTGGGGTTGGGAAGGAAACTGAGATTAAATGGGCGTGAAGAATCTAAAAGGGGGTGATGAAAATTCTCGAGAACTGGATTATGGCGATGGTCCTGCAACTCGGTGAATTTTCTAGAAGTCATGGCCCCGTATAATTTAAGAAGGTGATATTTATGGTGTAGAAATATCCCTGGATGAGGTTGTTTGAAGAAGAAGGGAGGGAGACAGAGAAAGAGCCCACAGCAGGAGGTGATCAGTTACTGTAACATTGTTACATTTCTCTATGTTCCTCTTGTTTCTATTTGAATACACACTTTTTTTGAATACACTTTTTTTTTTTTTAAATAATCTGGAGAGAAACTGCCATTGGCTGTGCCCCACCTGTGCCCCACCTGTGCCCTTGTCACAATCAGCAGACCTCTGTGTTGAAGGATAGGAAACTCCTACCCTGGTCTCCATTCCTGGGTGGGGGGGGGGGGGTTGTGATAGAGTTCAAACAAAAAGCCAAGGACATCGTGGTGGGTACCCTCAGCATAAGCATGTGGATGTTGAAGGCCCTACTCCTGGCAGACATTTTTCTCTCTTCCTCTAATAACTAGATGAAGCATTTCGCCTTTTGAGCGCTTATTTTCCAAGCTTCCAATTTCCTGGGGCCATGGCCTCCAGGTCTTATACGAAGTGTGCAGTCATGCTTCATGCTTGAGAAAAATAGTGCCGTTGCTGTGTAAGGTCAAGACTGTGCACCTGTTCGAATCCTCTAGGGCCCCTGGAGAAATAGCCCTGCCAAGGTTTTCTTGACATCTCAGACTTCATGTGTTAGAATTGCTTGCGGTGCCGGCCACAGTATTTTAAAGCTATTCTGCAGGTGAAGGCCCTTCCTTAGAAGGAGACCATTTTTTTTCCTTGCCATGGAAAAAATGTCACACAACACACTGGCTTCTCATCCTGTTATATTTCCCGGTTGCTCTCGAGAGGAGTTACATATCAATGAAGTGGATAAAACAACGGTCATTGAATAATGTAGCACATAGTATGTGTTAACACACTGAGCTCTTACTACGTGCTAAGTGTTAATATTTTATATCTATTACTTCATCTACCCCTCACTACAGCCCTATTAATTACTGTGGTTCTTATTGAGGATATGAGCACAGGGAGCAGAAATGACTCTGTGAGTAAGGTGCAGAGCCAAGTTTAGGAACTAGATCTGTCTTATTCCAGAGTCTGTGGTTTCATTTTAATGTGCTGCTGTCACTATTACTTGCACATAGGAGCATAGGCAAGAACTCATCCAACTTGAACACTGTAGGACAGCAAGACGAGCAAAATCAACACACACACACATTAACTTAAATTCCCTTCAAGACGGAGACTCAAGAGACGGTCTGTAGAGCCTGTGACTGACAAGAACTGGGAATATTTCTGGTCCGTTTGGTTAGGTTTTAGGGCATCCCCTAGTGGAAAGCCTTTCATCAGAGTAAATACATCAACGCTACGTCATGGTATGAAGGGTGGTCCATGCCACCAAGGAAAATGTGTTGGTACTCTGGTATAAAACACATCTAGGAGAGGCGGGATGCTATGTGATTGTCCAGTAGTCTTGTAGTAAAATAGTTCTTTACAGTTGGGATTTTTTTTCTGAAATTTATTTTGTCCTTAATTCTGCCTCTGTCCCTTGGGCCTCTGCGACCCAAGGAGAGGGAGATCATAGAGAGTATTGAAATTCCTTTCTAAGCCTCTTAGAATTAAATGCTGAGGCCTTATCCAGTTTATTTTCTACTGTCTGAGCTAAATTAGATTTCCCAAGACTGGCAAAAGGAGAGAAGGGAAGGAAGGCCAAGGATTTTTGCTCAATGGGAAAAAAAATGGACAAATTAAGTCAGCGACCACAGTATTTATATAAATTGCATGTGCACCCAATGGTCATACACAGTTTGCAAGGAAACATGCAAATCGAAAGACACACCCTAACCTGGTGGTTGCAATCTGGTGGTTGCTGATGGAAGAAGACACGGAGTGGAGAATAGATGAATGAGTAGGTGAAGAAAGGAGTAGAAACCATAGGTTCTTGTGATTCTATGCTAGGAACTAAGGGGGAGATGGTCTCCATGGGCAGGGGCTAAGATTCCAAAAGAGGAAACAGCAAAGCAAATTAGAGTTAGATGCTGTTCAGACTAGGGAAGGAGACAAGATGCCCTTCAACCGGTGAATGGATAGCGAAGATGTTGTACCTGTATACCGTGGAGTATTACTCAGCCATCACAAAGGATGAGTACCACCATTTGCATTGACATGGATGGAACGGGGGGAGGAGGAGATTATGCTGAGTAAAGTCAGTCAAGCAGAGAAAGACCATTATCGTGTGATTTCACTCTTACGTGGAACAGAAGGACTAGCACGGAGGACCACAGGGGAAGCGAGGGGAATCTGAAGGGGGAGTGGAACCCTGAGAGGCTATGGACCCCGGGAAATAAACTGAGGGTTTTGGGGGGGCGGTGAACAGGGTGATGGGCATGAAGGAGGCACATGTTGCGATGAGCACTGGGTGTTATACGTAACTAATGAATCACTGAATGCTGCATCAAAAACTAATGATGTATTATCCAGTGGCTAACTGAATGTTAAAAAAAAAAAACAACAAAGAATGAGAGGCTGTTGGGTCTCTCAGGAAGACCCTGTATCCTGTCCACTTCCTTAAGTCAACAAACCCATTTGTATAAGGAAAAACTTGCAGCAGGCGCAGAGGATCCAAGGGGATCCAAGGCTCTAGGGAACCTGTGTATTATTTCCTGTGAAATCCAAGGAGGCCTCTGGGCTCACACAGTGGTGGCTGTAGTGGCTTCACCACCTTGGAATCTACCCAGGCTGCTCTGGTCCCCAGGACGAGAGTGGGAAGAGTGGGGAGACACCTGGCTGACCTACCAAGGTAGCAACAAAATACAGAGCGACCTGGAATCTGGCGGACCAGATGGAAAATCGTTACTCCTCAACCATTTCCAACGGGGATAGATGTATACAGCTGGCTTGAGAGTAGGAGAGACATACAGGTGGCGCCCATCATGGTAAAGTTCGTTTGAGCTAAATAGACCATGATAAGCTAGCAAACACCGTCTCCTCCATCTGAGGAGTGTTCAACAGAACAAAACACTGTGATGTCTTTATAACCTTTCGGAAATACGTAGGAGCAACTCCCGAGTTGTCCACGAAATGCTGATTTTACTCAGGTTACCTTGAGTGGATTTGGACGAAGTTTCTGTCATAAGGCCATTTGGTAGACTTTTGGAAAAATTTATCTGTTACTCAACAATAAGAATTTGTGCATTTCCTGGGAATGCATTAGTGCCTACTATACTGTTTAATTGTTGCACTTGAGAGATGCTTATCTTTCTGATCCAAGATTGACCTTCAAGCACCTGCTGGACCATGGGACCCGGATAGATGGGGCCTCATAGAGGAAAGCTGGTCTGGGGTGCGTCCTGTTGAAATGAGGTTCCCAGGGTGAGGAGGAGGGCCCCGTGTTGAGTCACGGACCTCACTCCGCATTTGTGTCTCTCCCTGTCTACATACCCGGGGAAGGCAGGAGCAGGCACAGCCCCCTCTTCCGCATTTTGTCATCTCTCAACCTCTGCCATGGAAGACAAATGGACCACGGCTCTGTTTTAGACATTAGAAGGATTTTTCTCTTTGGATTTCTGCTTTTCACTCTTGTGTACAGGAAGGATAAATAATGTTGGAACATAATAAAAACGCTTTCAGTCCCCTGAAGCTAAGAAAGCATTTTAATGTAGTGAGTGATGTTGCAAAACCTTCTTTATCAAGAAACATGAAGGAAAAGCTTTTCAAATACTGGCCGCGTACACGGACGGGCGGTGTAAGACACACCTCCCCAGAGATGGTCGGGAAGGGGCTTTGTCGGAACATAGCGCTTGCATCCTTCCCTGTCGTGGAGTAGTCGAGATGAAGGGAGACCAGGCTTCTCGGGGGGCTGCCTCTCACCCTCTCTGCAGCTCATCTCCTGCCACACATTTTACCCCCCGGGGAGGCTAATGGGGTTTCAGGTCTCACAAAGGTTGCTCTCTGCTGCTTCTTGCCCCTGTATCTTTGTCCACACGGTTCTCTCTGCCTGGTGTTTTTTCCCTCTTCTGCTTTTGATCTTTCCTCAGGCTTCAAGACTCATTTCAGATGAGAGACCGGAAATGAAATCATTCCCAGAGCCCTCAGTCACAGAGTGATGTGCCCTTTTTTGTGTGTGTACCCCAAACCACCTGCGGTTTTCATCTGACACATATTTCGTCTGAATCGCTCCCCTTCATCTTCACACTCTCTCCCTTTCCATAAGAGGAGCTGGGAGCCATCTATACAAAGTTTAAAAAAAAAAAGTGGGGCAATTTTTACCTAAATTTTACCTAAAAAATAATTTTTACCTAAAATTATTCTTTATTCTCACTTCTTGATTTTAAGAAGGCTTCAAGAAATCGAAGTTGATTGAGGGCACAGTGGTGGTCAGGAGGGTCTGGGGGTTGGGAAAATGAAGAGATATTGGGTCAAAGGGTACAGATGTTCATTTGTAAGATGGACAAGTTCTGGGGGGCTAATATACAGCATCGTGTTTATAGGTAATAACAATGCATTGTAGATGTGAAATTGGCCAAGAAAGTGGGTCTCAGAAGCTCTCAACACACACACACACACAGTGTCATCATTAAGTGATGGATATACCTTAATTAAATATACCATATTTTTATTTTTCACTAATACCTCAAAAAAAAATTATTCAGGTTGAATCCAACCCAAACTGCTGAATTTCCAAACCAGGTCCAACATTCTGAACTCAGGGGGTCAGAGCAGAAGTCAGGTGCCACATTCCTTCCTCTGTCCTGAGGATAGAGGTTGGCATGCCCCCAACTTCTCCAGTTTTATGAGGGTGTCATCTTTCTGTCTTTTAATGTTTAAATAAAATCATGTCCAGCTTCTCGTCCAATATAAATTAGGAAACTCTGTCTCCATGGTCTTTCCAGTATTTCAAGGGATTCAGAGATGGAATCTTAAATGTTTTTCTTTTTTCTTTTTTTTTAAAAGATTTTATTTATTTATTTGACAGAGATCACAAGTAGGCAGAGAGAAAGAAAGGGGAAGCAAGCTCACCGAAGAGCAGAGAGCCTAATGCGGGGCTTGATCCCAGCACCCTGGGATCATGACCTGAGACAAAGGCGGAGGCTTTAACCCAGTGAGCCATCCAGTGCGCCCCCTTTAATGCTTTTCAAAATTACTCTTAAGAGTTTCTCATCAAAGCCCCCTTTTCCCCCATTAACTACAATGTTCCAGAGTTATAAATTCTCCCAACATGGTGTTTCCACTTTAGCACTAAAATGGAAAGGGAATGAGTTATGAGGTCCACCTGTTGAACCCAAGGCCAGGCAGTTAGGTTAGGTGTTGGCTCCCCAAACTGAGGGAGTCACGAAATGCAACGTAAAAACAGAGGCAAGGAAAGAATCATTGTACCTGCCCCACAGTGTGCGTATGAAGATTAAGTGAATCAATATGTGTGCAGGGTTCAGAACAGTGTTCGGGCACAGCACGCGCTTAATACAGACTGTTGCTGTAAGTCAGTGCCAAGTATTTTGTTAGGAGAACTCAAGAGGGAGCTATGAGAACCCTGGGGACTGCGGGGGTCTATTTACTCTTCTTGTGTTTAAAGCTTAGCCTCAAGTGCCATTGATAAAGTGACTCCTGTGTAATGAAAATAATAAATAGTAAAAAGATAATGAGCTCAGAACGTTCCTCCAAAAAAAAAAAAAAAAAAAGCCAATGGTTTACTCAGTTATTTTAAATTGCTTATGTAGTTCCTACAGATTATGAATTAAGTCTTCTTTCTCAAGCCCAGTGCTATGTTGTTACGTGTACTTGGGTTTGTGCTACTTTTCTTTCTCTTGTTGGAGGCCATGATGGGGATGGTACCACTTCTTGAATGAGGACTGTTTCTGGACTAAGTGACAAAACTTAGGCAAGGTCCCAGTTCATGACTTTTAACGCAGTAGGAACTTAATACCTACCATCCATTTTCGTATGTCCATAATTTGTGATACCCTTAAACTACACCTTTGACTTTGACTCTCCTTGCTCTGGACCTGAGTCAGAAACTCAGAGGGAGGGCCTAGCAATCTGTGTTTTCGAGTTCCCCTCTTGGTGACCTATGCACATAGTGACAGCCTGTGTTCTGGGCAAGTGCTCTTGGAAGCTGTTGATTACTGAGCCAGAGAGGAAACCACCACCGCAAACCATGGTAATAGGAGGGATTTTAACACTGGTCAGTCTAATCAGAGACGAGAGTCATCCAAGCCCTAAACCAGGTCTTACCAGGAACCTAAAAGTAAGTACCAACCATGAGGTATAGGACATGATCATGTTAGGAAAATCATTGTATTACTATTCCAAATTATGAAACCGACTCCACTAATCGAAGAAAACCTAAAATTAACAGGAAATAACATTGTTGAGATTTTGCCTGTGAAAAATAATTTTAAATATTTTATTCTGGATTCTTTCCTTTCAGTCTTAACTTTGTGTATGTAGGTGTGTTTACTATAAACGATGAGATCAAATTCCATGTTCTTTCCTATTCTGATTTACACGCTTGCTGTTGGGTCATAATTCTCCATAGCATTTTCAATCAACTTAGAGATGAGATTTACATACCTAAAAGGTACCCATCTGAAGCACGTATTTCATGAGTTTTGGCAAATATAAACATGTCAGTCACCACCACCACAATCAGTATTTAGAAATTCTCATACCACAGAAATCCCAATTGTGACCTTTCTCAGTAATTGCCTGGGCATTCCCTCACTTCCAGGCCCCCACAGATCTGCTTTTGGCCAGTCAAGATTAGGTTTGTGGTTTTTTAGGGTTCCCTATAAATGGATTCATTTAGTTTGTAGCTTTTTGTGTCAGCATAATATTTTGATGTTTTTGTGTTCATTCCAATTTTATAGCTGTGTAATATTCCATTACATGGATACACCACAATTGTTTATCCATTCATCTGTTCATGGACCATTGGATTGTTTCTAGGTTTTTTTTTTAATATTATAAATAAAGATACTGTGAATGTTCACATTCAGGTCTTTGTGCGAACGTACGTTTTCATTTCTTTTGGATGAATTTCTAAGAGTGGCATTCATGAGACCTAGAATAAGTTTATGTTTAATTATATAAGAAATCTCGAAGATGTTTTTCAAGTGGTAAATCAGTTTTGGATTCATTGGGATTTCCAGTTGCTCTATATCCTTGTCAGCAACTGGTGTTACCAGTAATGTGTTTTGTTTTATTTCATTATTTTTAAATTATTATTAACATATAATTTATTATTTGTGCCATGGGTACAGGTCTGTGAGTCATCAGGCTTACACACTTCACAGCACCCACCGTGGCACATACCCTCCCCAATGTCCATAACCCAGCCACCCTATCCCTCCCCACCAACCCCCTAGCAACCCTCAGTTTGTTTCGTTATGGTTCATAACTCATAAGCAGTTATGGTTTGTCTCCTTCCCACTCCCATCTTGTTTCGTTTTTTCCTTCCCTATACTCCCCAAACCCCATACCCTGTCTCTCAAATTCCTCATATCAGGGAGATCATTTGATGATTGTATTTCTCTGATTGACTTAGGTTGCTCAGCATAATACCCTCTAGTTCCATCCACGTTGTTGCAAATGGCAAGATTTCATTTCTTTTGATGGCTGCATAGTATTCCATTGTGTATATATACCACATCTTCTTTATCCATTCATCTGTTGATGGACATCTAGGTTCTTTCCATAGGTTGGCTATTGTGGACATTGCTGCTATAGACATTAAGATGCATGTGCCCCTTCAGGTCACTACGTTTGTATCTTTAGGGTAAATACCCAATTGTGCAATTGCTGGGTTGTAGGGTAGCTCTATTTTCAACTTTTTGAGGAACCTCCATGCTGTTTTCCAGAGTGGTTGCACCAACTTGCATTCCCACCAACAGTGTAGGAGGGTTCCCCTTTCTCCGCATTCTTGCCAGCATCTGTCATTTTCTGACTTAATTTTAGCCATTCTGACTGGTCTGAGGTGGTATCTCATTGTGGTTTTGATTTGTATTTCCCTGATGCCGAGTGATGTGGAGCACTTTTTCACGTGTCTGTTGGCCATCTGTTACTAGTGTTTTTAATTTTAGTCATTGTAACTGGTATAGAATGATCTTATTGTTTAATTTTTCCTTCGCCTGCCAGCTAATAATGTTGATCAATTTTTATATGCTTATTTATTGGTCATTTTAGGCCTTTTTTGTGTTTGAAACTTTTGTCTGTTTTATTGGGTTACTTTTTTTAAACTTTTTTCTGTTTTACTGAGTTGCTTATTACTGACACTCACTCTCTCTATATACATGCATCAAGGATATATATTTATCTGACAAAGATATAGATATGTATATACTTAAATAGTTTCAATATTTGTCAATATAAAGTATATATATATTCAAATATATTTCAAATATATTCCCTCAGCTTAATTGCTTTTTCATTTTCTCAGCAGTGGCTAATAAAGAACAGGAGATTTTAATTTTGATCGAATTCAATTTATCATTATTTCTCATTTATGGTTCACGCTTTTAATGTCCTAAGCAAGCTTGTCTACCCCAAAGCCATAACTTATCTTTAGAAAGTTTATAATGCCGGCTTTTGGCTTCTGGTGTATGATCCACTTTAGTTAATAAGTTTTTTAAAGATTTTATTTATTTATTTGACAGAGATCACAAGTAGGCAGAGAGGCAGACAGAGTTGGGGGGGGGAGCAAGCTCCCTGCTGAGCAGAGAGCCTGATGGGGGGCTCGATCCCAGGACCCTGAGATCATGACCTGAGCTGTAGGCAGAGGTTTTAACCCACTGAGCCACCCAGGCACCCCAGCTTTAGTTAAAGTGTGAAGTTCATCTTTTTCCAAATGGTTCTCCAGTTGTCTAAGTCACAGTTATTGAAACTATTATCCTTTCCCACGCCGAATTGCCTCAGGATATTTGCTGAAAATCAATTGATAGGCACTATATTTATCGATGCTCTCTTTGCTTCCATTAACCTTTATACTCCTCTTTAAGTCAGTTTTCTATTTTTATTTGGAGTCACTGCCTGGATTATTTTAGCTTAATTAGTAAGTCCAAGTAGTGTAATCCTCTACTCTGCTCTTCATTTTCCAAAATCGCTTTGGTTGTTCTAGTTCCTTTGAATTTCCGCATCAATTTTAGAATTAGCTCGTCAGTTTCCATGAAAAAGTCCCACCGGGGTTGGGGTGATGATAATCTTGAACCTGTAGGTTCAAGTCTTTTTACATTTGTTGAGACTTGTTTCACGATTGAGCTTTTCTGGGGCTAGTATTGGAGAATTTTAAATTCAGAAAGATGTCAGCTGTATTAGTAAGTCACGATCCTTCTAGAGTCTCCCCGGAATGCCCCCAGATAGTCACCAAAGACGCTCCATTTTTTTTTCCGATTAAAGCTTGCACATCTCCCCACACTATGATCTCTGGGAATTGTTCTGCTTAAAATTCCTCCTTCCTTGTTTAGTCTATTGTGACTTCCCTCTGCATAGGTGGCTTCATGCTCAGTAAAGGCTCAAAGGAGACCCTCTGCAGATCTGAGGCATTCATTTTCCGCATAACTCTCTCCCCCTCCTCCTCCTCCTTATTTTAAGAGGAGGAAAAGATTTTGTTGCACACTTCCAGCAACTTAATTGCAGGAAAAAAAAATGAGTTTTAGAGTAGACTTCTACTTGTCGTAGCTATTCGCTTTTTATTATCATTGCGAAAAATTATGTTACATTGCTTTTCAGCCTTTTAACTAAGATCAAGTGTAAAAAATGTAGATTATGTCCATTATACTATATCATTGTAAATTATGTATTATCAGCATATAATACATACTAGATATTATAAAATTATGTACAATTGCACATTATAAAATATACTTTTATGTTTGATATACATATACATTGTTAAGTGATCACTATAGTCAAGTTTATTATATTCACAACTTTGCATAGCTACCAATTTTTGCATGTGTGATGAGAATTCTGAATTAAGTTTGACTCTCTTAACAGATTTTATGTGTATACTACAGTATCACTAGTTGTAGTCACTATACCATCTATTAGAGCTCTAGAACTTAGTAACATTATAAATACCTAAAACTTTGCACCTTCTGACCAACAAATGACTTTCTTCTTTAAACTATTCCTTCCAGTCTCCAGGCTCATCAGACTCCCCACATATTTGCTGAACTCCGTATCCTCCAATCATTGAGGTCACTGGAGTCTTTGGGTTTTCCTCTCCCTGTGAGCATAATCTAGATAATTCTTCCATGAAGAATGCAGAAAGCCAGAGATGAACTCACATTTTCCCCTAGCTCTCATAGCCTAGACCTGTGGAATCTATTGTTTGACACCTGAATGTCTATCGTTGTAATGTAGATGTCGCTATCCAGTGAGATCTTTCTTTATAGATGTGAGATATAGATGTATACATAATACATACACCATATATTATATGTATATCCAACTTTATTATAGTTGGCTTTACACTGGGAGATTAAGACTCATCCCTCTAAGGCCCTCACACTCAGAAGTGGAAGACAGAGTTCATTTTTAGAACGTAAAAAGATGTTTGGTTTGGGTAGGCCAGGATCAACATAGCATATCCCCAGTATCATGAGGACCAAGATTCCTTCTAAATTTCTTTTATGCATCCTTAGAACGTGGCTCTCATCCTCAAGGTCCCAGTATGATTGCTCTACCTCAAAGCATTGCGGCAACAACCTTCCAGGAATCAAGTCAGGGATATGGTCATCAATATTTTTTTTTCATAAGTATTATTAAAAGCTCTTAAGAGTTATGGATTGCAAATGCAAACTATACTTTTACCTGATTTTTAATACATTTCAGCAATGTCCAATATGTAGATCTAATGGCCATTTTAAAATCTGACGTCTTAAAACAGCTTTTTCCAAATAGAATTCTTGGTATACCCGTCTTTGGAATAAATGATGCTTCCATTGAAAGGATAAAGGCATCCCCCAGATCTCATAAAAAGCACCGTCTTAAAGCAAGAAGCTGCTCCCCGGAGCTTTGTGGACAATGAGGAGCCAAGGGACCTTCTGTCTCTCTTCTCCACCTGTTCTGCTCTCTCTTGTTTTCTCATTTGCCAATTCTTTTGTTTTTCATTGTTTAAGCTCCTCTTCCCTTGTCCCCAAGTATCTCTCCCTGCTCTCTGTTCTCTCCCTCTCTCTCTCTCTGCATCTCCCTTTTCCCTCCTTTCTGACTTTATATCCCCCTCTTTAGTGCTATAACAGTTTTATATGCCATTCACTGCTGGTGAAGATATTTTTCTTTTTTTTTTTTTAAAGATTTTATTTATTTATTTGACAGAGAGAGATTACAAGTAGGCAGAGAGGCAGACAGAGAGAGAGAGGAGGAAATAGGCTCCCTGCTGAGCAGAGAGCCCTATGCGGGGCTCGATCCCAGGACCCTGAGATCATGACCTGAGCCGAAGGCAGCGGCTTAACCCACTGAGCCACCCAGGCGCCCTGGTGAAGATATTTTTCAAGTGACAGATAGAATGATTAATTTTTTTAAATTTTGACTTTTGATTTCTACGAAAATACTGAGACCCTTTAAATGTACGATGTCCACCGAAGATTCTAAAATTTCCCCTTGGTGAATGTTTCCTGTGATTTAAAAAAAAAAAAAAAAAAAGTCCCTAAGAATGCAGCTATTATGGTTCCCACATGATTTTTAATTTGGTATTGATCGTTGTAATGTCAAAACTTGGAGTCGGTGACAGCATTTTTGATACATCACTTCAGGAGAAAGGCGTGTGTGTGTACAACTCCTAGGTGTTCTTTAAAGGCGTCTATGGAAAAGATCCCCTAGGGGTTTAATGATTTTATAAAATAGGTTTTATTTTGAAGCTTGGCTCTCCTAGATGGAAATTTTACCGTTGTTGTCATATCAAGAGAAAAAGATAGTTTTATTTCTTTATGGTAGTATGAGATCCATAACAAAAGGGGGAAAATCCAGGACATATGCATTATTGGATGGGTGATTGACCAGCCCTGGTTGCCCAGGACTGTCCTAATTTTAGTACGGAAAGTCCCACTTTGTGGGATACCCCCTCATTCTGGCCAAACTGGGGGAGTTCACTAAATTAGTCACTAGTTTAGTTATCACTAAATTTCCACATCCCAGGACACCTGTCAGTCACAGGCAAGCCCCAACACGTGGTTACTCTAGCAGGAGACCAGAGGTCTAGGGAGCCCAGAATTAATGTAATGTCTCCAAGACCTGGATTGGCTTGGCTTTGCTGTAGGTTACATTTCATGCCAAGTGTTTTATAGCTTTGATCTCATTTAATCTTTACAGACATCTTATGACTTGGGGTGACAGTTCTGCCTTGGCACCCCAGCACATGCTTGAAGAGGAGGACGTTGACCCAGCAGGGCGAATTGCCAAGCCTCTCTGGGAAGTCTTCTCCAGTTAGCAGGAGAAAAAAAGGGGTTCCTAAGGGTGATCAGGCATGCTTGGGGCTCTGTGAAGCTGGCTCCAGCTCTTGGTGCAAGCCCTTGAAAACACAGATGAGGAAAGGCGACAGAGACACTGTACACGGCACAGGAAGAAGAGTAGCAAAGAAGACGGGAAGAGAAGGAGAGAGAAAGGAAGAAGTGAAATTAGTGAAACTGAACCCCCATCTCTGTTGGTGTTAGAGACAACCCTTTTCTTCCATCTGGTCTCCCCAGGTGATGATGCTGCCTTTGCTTGAATCTAAATTGAGTTCTTCTTCTTCTTTTTTTTTTTCTCTTAGAGATCAGTAGTTCCTGGCTAATACACTATCCATGGGGGATATACAGGGTCTGCATCCCCAGCCCCTCATTTCTCATCAGCAGAACTTGAAGGTCTGGAAACACTCTCACAGATTCAAGCTATAATGCTGTGGCTTATCCTAAGTACATCCTTGGTCTTCATCCTGGTTCCGGCACAGAGCTGCCAAAACCCTTGGAATTTCCTAGATGAAAAGAGTCTGGATATTCACAAGGAACCCTGCTCAACCAAACCTGCTGTGCTGATTAAGTGACATTGGAGAGAAGGTGGGGCTTGCTTGCCAGGAGTCCCGACCACATGAGGGTTAGAAGCGTGAGCTGGCAGAGAGGGGCTAGAGGGAATCTGGCACCAACAGCCAGGAATTTAATCAGTTATGCCTATGTAACGAAACCTCCTTAAGACCCCAAAAGGACAGGTTTGAGAGTGCTTCTGGGTTAGTGAACATTTGGAGGTCTGGGGAGAGTGCTGTGTCCCTCTCCACACCTCGCCGCCCGCATCTCACGCTGCTCTGATTTTCATGCTTTGTAACAAACTGCGCATCTAGTAAATAAAATGCATCTCTGAGTGCTGTGAACTGCTCTAGCCAATCTACCAAACCCAAGGAGGGGGATTGTTGGAACGTCCAATCTGGTCCACCCAAAGTGTAGGTGACAACTCAGACTTGTGACTGGCTTCTGAAGTCGGGGCAGGGGACACGATCTTGTAGGACGGAGGCCTTCAGCTGTGGGATCCAATGCTGCTTCCAGGTCCCTGATGTCAGAATTGAATAGAATCGTAGGGCACCCGGCTTCCGAGAATTGCCTGGTGGTGTGGTGGGGGAGAAACCCATGCGTGCATGCCCTCCACATGTATCAAAAATAATAAGCAAAATGTCTTAGGGACATTGGGGCTCTCAGCGCTGTGCCCCAGGCCTCCCTTCTAGCCCGAGCCAAGCGGGAGAGGTGCCCTCTCTCATCTTTCTTTCTGTCTGAGTGGAGTTTTGGCAGAAGCGCCTCCAATTTGTTTGTTTCTGAGATTTGCTGTCTTGCCTGAGTAAGCATTAAACAGAAGGAAACCTCTCTCTCAAGGTGAAAAATTACTTTTAAATTTTCCACTTAGGAAACCTCGTCCTGGCGTCTGCGTTGGCAAAGAACATGAGGGCTGACCTCAGGGGCTCTGCAGGAAGCCAAGACAGATACAGGCCGGGCTGTCTGTAGACAGACATCTCCCTCGTGTTCCTACCACCTCTCCGACTCCCCCTGTTTTTGTCTTTTTTTTTTTTTTCCTTCTCCTTTGAAGGTCTAAACGACTTTGAAAGCCATTGGATAAACAGATCTCCACCACGATGCCAATTTACGCAGTTCCTTCCTATTGATTTAGCTTGTAATTTATTTCTTTATTTCTGACACATTTCACTTACATTCCCCGGTACAGGCGAAGTGCTGAAGCCGGAACACTGTAATTAAATAATCGGGCGGCTAGCGGGCTGGGAGAGGCTTTGGCAGGGCAGCTGTGTGTTACCTCTACCCACGCCCCTGTGGGTCACCTGCTTGGCGACGGCGGTGGGAGGGGCTCCCGATGGGAAAAGCCAAGTGCCTGGTGACCTGGGCAGGCTTTATTTTCAGTAAACAGTAATCAAAGTGGGTTTTCACGCTGAATTACGGCACTTGCTTCCAAGCGCCCTGAAATGGTATATCATTACTCCTTGCAGGACTGATTCATTCAGCCGGGAGTGGGGGAGAAACGGGCCCACTGAGTTACCCACGGCCAAGACTTTGATGAGAAGGTGGGTCCCGTGCGGTGCTTTTTCTTCCCGACTCCATCCGTGTTAAGTCGATAGCCCGCTGGAGACCGAGCTCTGGTGCATTTTTCCGACGTCCTTGCTGTCGATGTCTCTGAAAGTGTGGATTCCATCAAACCATCCCCTCCTGCACAGGTTCTGGTAACTGGAGAAAGAAAAATTCCATTAGCGGGAGATGACACGTCAGAGGGATGAGCGGCATGGCTTGCTTCCCTCTGCATCCCCTCCGCCTGGGGTCAGCCTCTGTCCTCAGGAGTTACAACCGTCTGGGAAACCGCCCTCCCAAGGAATGCCGCGAGAGGCCATTGATTGACTTGTGGACAGTGGGTGGATTGATGGAGAGGCTGGTGGTGCCCGTTTTTGAAGCCCATGAGCCACGTGATTAAGACAAAGCAAAGCAAAATGCAAGGAAGGACATGAGCGTTTTCTCCCGATGCTGCAGGTCGGGGATGGGCAAACTCTTCTGATCAGAGAGTAAACATTCTGCGTCCTGCAGGGCTGCCTACGCGTCTGTTGCATAGTCTGTTATTGTCATTGGTTTTGCTTTAGCTGTTTTGTAATTCTTCGATCGTCTTGGGGAGGATTCTTAAGTCCAAGGGCTGTGGAAAGAGAGGCTATAGCTCTAGCTGGCCCTGCTCCGAGCTATGTGTAGCGTGAAAGTGAACCCCACAGTGAGTTCTCATGATGCCATTCAGAGACCTGTGTGTTGTTGAGACATCTCAGGTTTTAGAGCTAGTCGGCTCTGAGTCGCATCTCTGCCGTGCCTGTTCCTTCTTGGGTCATCTTGGACCTGATCTTGACTTCTTGGAGGTACTTTTTTCTCATCTGAAAAACTGGCTACCTTATACCAGCAGATGCCCGCTTGCTTTGAGGACAAGAACTCTTTTTTTATTTTAAGTTACAGCCCTGATCCTAATGCTTACAAGAGTGGCTAACTCATAGTAGACATTCAGCAAATGCTTAATGAAAGACAAGGTTGGGGTACCTGGTTGCCTCAGTCGGTTAAGCATCCGACTCTTGATTCAGCTCAGGTCATGGTCCCCTGAGATCAAGCCCCACATCAGATTTCCTGCTAGGCAGGGGGCCTGCTTAAGATTCTCCCCCTGCATCTCTCTCTCTCTCAAAAAAAAAAAAAAAAGATTAATGTTAATTAAAAAATCATATAAGAACCTTAAAGAAAAAACACTATGTACAAGAAAACTATGGTCAATTACAACAATGAAATAAAATTTTATTTGTATCTGTCAGGGTTCTACAGAGAAACAGAACCAAGTATTGTCTTGGTTCTATGTATAAAGATATATAGAGAAGTATTTATTATGAGGATTGATTTATTAAGATAAGAAGTCCCATAACCTGCAATCTGCAAGCTGAAGGTTCCAAGAGAGTCAGTGAGTCCAAGCTTGGGTCTGAAGGCTTGAGAACCATGAGCATCAATGTCTGATGGTAGAAGGAGATGGATGTCCAAGTTCAAGAAGAAAGCAAGTTTACCCTTTCTCCACCTTTTTGTTAGTCTGTCCTTCAGGGGATGGGATGATGCCCACCTGCCTTGAGGACAGCCATCTTCTTTACTCAGTCTATGAATTCAAATGTTAATCTCTTCTAGAAACAACCTCACAGATAGACCAAGAAGTATCTTACCAGCTATCTGGACATCCCTTCACCTAGCCCAAATGACACATAAAATTAACTATCACAGCATTGTTTAGGCTAGGGAAGAAATAGTCTACATTTTCTCCAAGAATATATAGATACAGGGGCACCTGGGTGGCTCAGTGGACTAAAGCCTCTGCCTTTGGCTCAGGTCACGATCCTGGGGTCCTGGGATTGAGCGCCGCTTCAGGCTCTCTGCTCAGCAGTGAGTCTGCTTCCCCCCCTTCCCCCGCACCGCCGCCTCTCTGTCTGCTTCTCTGCCTACTTGTGATGTCTGTCCAATAAATAAGGAAAATCTTTAAATAAAAAAAAAGAATACATAGATACAATGTCATAAAAATATAATCATGGCTGACTGCCGAGGGAGATTAAATAGCAGCCCCAAAGGCATTGTAATATTGCCATTCTTTCTTGTTTGGCCCAACTTGGGTTTTGGATTGCTCTAAGCAGACAGATTACAGCACACAGGCTTTAATCATTTAAACAGTCCAAAAGAGTCTTCAGTGCACAGGCATTCTTCTGCTTCCTCCCGTTTCCACCACCTCCCTTCCCAGTGGTGACTTCATTCTTCACAAACAGTAGTAACAAAGTAACATAATAAATCAACATCTCTGGCATCTGTAGTGATGTCTCTTTCCATGGCTAATGTCATGTATTTGTGACATCTTTTTAATGCAATTTTGAAGGACTTTTGTCCATTTTATTTGTCTTTCTTAAAGAATTAACTTTTGTCTTTGTGATCCTTTTGACACTAATTTTGTTTTCTATTTCTTTAATTTCTGTGTTCAAGTTTGTTATCTCTTTGGCTAACATCATTGAGTTCATTCTGTTGGTTCTTTTGAAACTTCCTAAGTTAGGTGTCAAACTCCTTTATTTATACAGGCATTTTTATAGGTATTTTATTAATATGAACCATCCAAAGCCTTGTATTTACCTCTGGATATCACTTTAACTTCATCCTTCGTCTCTTTATATCTACTACTTTTATCATAAAGCAGTTCCAAATGTTTTGAAAATATCCAGTATGCTCTTTTTTTGGTGACACATGGATGGTTTGAAAGTTATACTTGTTACCCTGTATTTTAGTTAATTTGGTAATAAACTCCTACTTTAAATACACTGATTTCTAAAAAAAAAAAAAAAAAAAAAAAAAAAAAAAAAAAAGTGGTCCATGTAACACCAATGATTGGAACTTGGCAATGCTCGCTTTATAGCCAGTGCATGGTTACTTAGTTGTGAATGTTTCACGTGTACCCGAAAAGAGTGCTTACTCTCCCATTGTTCTATATACATCCATCACGTCAAATCTTAATTAGGAATATGAGAATAATGGCATTTATTGTCTTAGACCTTCATCTTACGATAAAACAAAGCTATGCTTACCATCTTCTTATGTATGCAGTGGCTCTTAACACAGAGATGGGTGAAAAAGAAATTAATGTGAGTGTTTGGAGGTCAGGAGTGTCTGTACCGCAGTGCCATCACAGACACGTAACAGAGAACTCTGTCAGTGTTTGTGGAAATAAAGAATGGTAGAAGACAGACCCTTCATTTTGTTTCCTGAAAAGAACATTGAATTGGGGGGAAAAAAGAGAGAGCGAGAAAGAGAAGCTTCAGTTGATTTTATAGATAGTAAGAAAGGTTATATTAGAATGGTCCTACAATCCCCTTTTGCTGCATTTCTTTACATAAAGAAATCAATGGCCATACTCGGTTTTGATTTATGCGGGAACTGCCTGGTGGTCCAGGGATGAAGAGGGGGATACTGAGAAGAACATAGATTCTCTGAATGTGCCTCTCAGATATGCCAATATCTTTTCTGGGTGCTGGGGTAAGGAGGCATTTCTGTCTTGAATAGAGTAAAGTATTTTGCCTCCTGTTGATATTCAAACATCTTAAAGTAATGATCAATAAATCTGATTAAATAAGATTAGGGGTCTCAGAGTGCTGAAAATCCCGTGGCTCCCATGGAGCTTGCTGTCTGTCTAGCTGCTGTCCCATTGGGGGATAAATACAGTCATTAAACCACATCTTTCCACCACTCGGGGCTATCTTAATGTCAGGGATAAAGGGCAGGGGGAAAGCTGTGTGTCCGGCTTGTATCTGCAGGTCAGTGAGGTGAGATAGAGGTTTGGGGGTAAGATAGCTTTGAGTCTGTCGTGTGTCTCATCCAAAATGTATTTTTCTCTAGTAACGATAATAGCCAGAGTATCTGTAGTTGACATACAGAAGTTTATTTAATCCTCTTAATAGCCCCACGTGGTAGGTATTGTTCTTATTATTGCCATTACCCTAGTGGGTCAATGAAAAAGCTGAATACAGAGATGTCAAGAGATTCGCCGATGGGTAGATTAGCTCTTGTCACTCTTGTCCCCTACCTCTTTGGTGACTCTGATCCATCATCCTCGCTGGAGTCGCTCTCTTCTGTTGGATGGAGGGGAGATGACTCTGTCCTTGGAACTCAAGTGGCCTCTGTAGCTGAAGTCGCTGTCCTCATGGCAGGGCTCATGTCTTCTTTCTGTGTGGCCTAATGTTTTACCCAGTGCATCATGGGATTGTGTTACTTCTTTTCTTACTTGTGCTGGTTGTCCTGGGTATTATGCTGGGATCTTACACGTCTCCTTGCAAAAACAAAGGATCCACAGACTTGCAGACTGGAAGGGAACTCAGAGAGCATTAAGCACAGCATCCCTGAATCATGGCTGATGCTTTGCTTTTCTTACTGTAAATGCAGGAAGTGTCCATGGTTGGAGAACCTTTCTGAAGAAGGACCAGAGATCTCTTCCCTGCAAATCCCATCTTAAAATATATATTCATGGAGGTCCAGAGTTGGTGGGGGTGGATTTCTTTTCTCAGGTTCCTTTAGCTTCTGCTGGCTAATACCAGAGTTAGGGCTGACATCTGGCAAAAAACAAGTTTCTGCTCGCAGCACAAATTCTCAACCCAGCATTCCACTACATCGGTGCATTCCAGTAAAACACAAATCCTAAAAAGCCTAAAGATAAAAGCCACAATATACGTGGCTGCTGCTCACTTTGCTTCTTAACTCATCTCTGTTATGCATGGGCTTGATCTGAAGTATTTAGAAGCTGGGGGGAGAAAGGAGAAAGAAAGCTTGATCCATAGAAGACATTTTGACGGAAACCCTGAGATGACTATCGGGTGAGAAAAATTAGAGAAGGCAAGATCCAAGAAGGAAGAAGCAGGTGACTACGGCCCACAGAGGAAGGGAATTATTTTCACACTTTGTCGTGAGCCACGAGATAGGTAAGTGTCACTGAGAAACAGCAAATTGGGGAGCAAAGCTGTGTGGCAGAGAAAGGACATTTCTTTCTTTTTCTTTTTTTAAGGATTTTATTTATTTGACAGACAGAGATCACAAGCAGGCAGAGTTTGGGGGTGGGGTGTAGGCTCCCCACTGAGCAGAGAGCCTGATATGGGGCTCGATCCCAGGACCCTGAGATCACGACCTGAGCTGAAGGCAGAGGCTTTAACTCGCTGAGCCACCCACGTGCCCCGAGAAAGGACATTTCTGTGTTGATTTCTCACTGTGTAAAATGAGACACAGAAGTGGCAAATAGAGCAGGGCCCTCTTGGGTTGGGAGTAGGGCACAAGGGACGGAGCCAGCCCCTGCAGTCTGCTAACCATCGTGGAGAAAGAGTGGAAGGATATGCGTGGGGGAACTCGCCCCCCGTGCTGTTCCCCGATTTGAGGTGGAAGCTTGTTCATTAAGTGACAACTAATTTGATAACAATGAAGCTAAGTTGCCAAGACATTTAACAGGTACTAAAATGTCATATTGATTTGAACCTTGCTCTAAATGGCACATAATGTTGTTAGAGGAGAAAATTAAAAATCAAAACATGAGCGAGATATTTAATTAAGAGCAATCCTTTTGCATAAAAATGCTACAAAGAGGGTATTACAGGCCAAGTTCCCTTTTTTTTCAGGTACCCACTGAAAGCCCACGGCCGAGCTCCAGCCCCATGATCTGGAAGCCTCTGGCCCAGTTTAGGGTTACCAAGCTAACTGCGGAAATGTCAGTGGGGTGGTGGGAGTGAGGTTCAATTCAGGAGCGGTTCAAATCCATATCGTAGTTACTAGAAGGTCACAGAATAATGAGTGAAGGGGACTTGGGTCAGAGAGAACCAGGCTTGATTTCTGTCTCCAAATCCAGACATGTTCTATGTCATCCTCCCTCACCTGTCCTATGCAGCCAGTATCAGTATCCTTGCAGAACTGTTGGGAGGGATGTCATTTCGAACTCTTGTCAACACAAGAGACTCAGTAACTGGTAACTATTAGTATCATCAGTAGTAGTAATATTAAATAATATCATGAAAAACAGTATTCGCTGTCAAGCGTCTCATTCGGCTTATTTTGTCATCTGGTTTGTAATACGATTTCACAGATGGAAACTCACTCATATCAAATTCCTTCCCCCAGCATTGGATCCTCTTGACGCTCTCCCTGGGCCGCTCGTTAGGGGAAGTCATCTGTGGTGGCAAAGAGGCAGCTTTCCCATTCTTCTGCTTGGATTGTAACCTAAGGTGCATGCACTTTGCAGGAAACCCATTCGGGCTGGTGATTAGCTGGATGTCCACCCTGGAAAAGAGTAAGATAAATCTTGAAGATGAGAGTATAGCTGATGCAGAGAAGGCTGACAGGGCGTGGGCACAGGGACAAAGTCTCGGGGGGAGAGCTGGCCCTTTGTGTTGATTTCTTGTAGGGATTGCCTTTCACATAGTATTTACTGAGCTGGTCCACGTGTTTAAGGATAACTACTAGGTGAGCGGTTGAATGGCGCTGCCACAGGTCCTACGATCTCATGGCTGTGGAGCCGTGAAAAATCCTGCGGAGGAGATCCGTGACATTTGTGAACCGTGTTCCAAAGACATCGCCAGTCCCTGCATAGGCGCTGGTCTCTAAGATGTAGTAGCCTCTCCCCCAGGTAGGCTTCCCTTGCTTGGGACTCCTGCTCCGCACTTTCAGGGGCAGCATGAGCTGGTGGCTTTCTTTCGTGGACTCCTTTAAATGAAGAAGTGAAGTCTGGAATCTGTGTTGAAGAGAGACCAGAGAGGGTACTGTGAGCGGAGAGGCTGAGGCAAGGGGGCGGTTCACTCCCTTGTGACATGAGTTGCATTTCCCTCCCACGGCCTGGATTCCCAAAATTTTATCGAAAGGACAAATGACTGTGTAGACCTATCAAGGGGATTTGGAGATATTAGAAAGGAGTTTAAGCTGGAATGATGAAATCCATGAACGTCAGAATACCCATCCCTGTCTTCGTCTAACATGAAGACACAGCTCACTGGATTTAGCCCCTACAACCTTTTTTTTTTTTTTTTTTTTAATCTCCAAGAAGGTTCTGAAAACTATCAGCTATAAAAACGGACCCACACCCATTCTCTCTCTCTCTCTCTCTCACACACACACACACACACACACACACACACACACACACCACTGTGCTCAACCCACTATGTATTATGGAGTTATTTGCCATATCAAAAGACTGGAAGCAAACCCATATATTCATCATTGAGAAGCTGAATTATCCATGTGCCTAGACAGTGGAGTTCTATGCAGGTGCAAAAAGGAATGAGAACTTGTGTTGCCATGCAATTATCTCTAGAATATATCTTGAACTTAGAAAAGACAAGATGGAGATGAACGTTTATACAGGTTGTGTTTTAGCTCAGGGTCACTAAATAGATGTGAAGGGAAATTTCATTTAGTTATATTCAAGGGAACAAAGAAGGCAGAATAGAATAAAGCTCCCACAATTCACCCAATTAGTGAATCGAGTCAGTAACCATAATTGGCATATCATCACAAAAAAATAGATCCGGACATCATGTGCTTCCAATATAAGTACACAATGTCATTTATGAAGTATTCTTGGCCAAAAGAAAATCATTGAATGACTATGATCAGAACTTTAAGTCCAAATATAAATTTATAGGACACCTAAGAGACAGAGAAATAGGTTAAAATATGTGTTTTATATAATCAGTAAAATCCAAACTGAAAAATTCTTCATGAAAATTATCTTATTTATCAAACAAAAACAAAAACAAACAAAGGTTGAGAATGTAGAGGGGGAACCTTCGGGTCAAACAGGATTTTTCATGATATTGGGAATTTTTGTGAATATTTAGTTGTGAAAATGGAATGGGGTTATTTATTTTTGAGGAGATCATATACATACTTAGATGTTTGCAGATGGAATCATGGAACAGTTGGCATTTACAATAAAATAATCTAGAGGATGAGGGCGGAGAAGAATTAAAGTTGTGTATTGAGGACTATTGAGTTTGAATGATAGGTAAATTAGTTTCATTATAGTATTTTCCTTGTGTATGTATTTGCAGATTTCCGTAGTGCACATTTTCAAAAAAAAAATCCTCGTATTCTCAGTCTCAAAGACAAAATGAAGACCAAAGAGGAGAACCTCTATGGATAAGGATTTTCCCATTCAGATGGCTAGAGGCAGCTATAAGCTACATATCTATCATTGTCAATAATAATGCATTATATTTGCTTACTACTATGTGCCACTAGATTCTGAGCACTTCCTCTAGTTTAATTGACTTAATCATTCTCACAATCCTGCGAAGTTGGTACTTTCTTATTCCCATTTTACAGGTGAGGTCCCTGAGATGTAGAAGTCAAGTGAGGTGTTCAAGGTCATACATGGTCAGGGTCATGACTGAGTCAGGGATCTGTTCATGGCAGCCGAGCTCCAGAACTCATCCTCTTAACCACGAACTGAAATGTTTGGACATGCGTCATGGAAATGAGCAGCAGTAGTGTCATCAGCGAGAAGAGTTAGCGTTCGTTCTGAGCCCTCTTCTGTGGCGTGTACAGAACTAAATAGTTGTTGTCAGTTATCTTTAATTCAAGACAACCCTATGGAGTACTCATGTTGTTGTCCCCTCTAGTGGAGGAAATATCCAGCTCAGGTCAGTAGCTGGTCCGTGACCACTCAGACGGACTCTGGCAGAAGGAGGATAAGCTGTTGCTGCGTAACAAAACACCCAACACTTAACTGGCTTAAAGTAACAGCCTTTTGGTTTTAGCCCCAAACTGCAGGTGGCCACGGTAGTCTGGGCTCAGTTGGGTGGTTCTTCTGACCTTGGCTGGGCTCCCTCATGAGTCTGTCAATGGCTACATTTTGGCTGCGTGACTTTCTTGTGAGAGTTGGCTGTCGGCGGGTGGAGTCCTTTGGTCTCTTCTTCCCCTCATAGGCTGGGTTATGCTTGTTCTCATGGTGCAAGCCAGGGTCCAGGAGCCAGAGTGGATTCATGCAAGACATCACTTTTGCCATATTCTGTTGGTCAATACCAATCACACGGCCAACCCAGATGCAAGGAGTAGAAAGAGAGATGTCATCTTTTGAGAGGAGAATCTACTAAGTTAGTTATATCATAAATGGAGCACATTCTACGATGGAGAAAAAATTGGGGCCATTTTGGCAGTTCATCGACCGAAGGCACAAGCCCAGCCCTGAGTAATTTGAAAACGGTTGCCTACCTGCCCCTCGTTTCAGGCTCTACTGCAAATTTGGATTACTTATGACCAACCCAATCTGATTTTATCTAAATTCTCCATCCAGGTAAATTCTCAGTGCTGAGCCCATGCGTCCTTGGAGCAAGATATGGAAGGTTTGCTGCTGGGACCTGCCACGGGACAGGATTATACCGCGGGAAGGCAGGAGACCAGGCGGCATGGGAAGGGAGAGCATTAACAAAAAGCCCCAGTTACCAGGTAATGAGAGAGCCTGACAAGTAACAACAGCTTTGCAGCCATAATAGAATTTCAATGAGATAAATTCCACTTTCTGCCCAAGTTTAGCCACTCAGGGAAGAAACAATTACCTCGTGAAAATGGAACACTCACCCTATATTATCCCTTCATTAAAATATTCAAATGAAGGTAACAACACTGTTATAAGCTCATTTATAAAGAAAAATAACATTAATGCATTTAACGCTAATGCATTTACCTCAGAGCGCTTCCCAGAGATGTTAAAATGTGAAGTTTATAAAATGTTCAGTGATGTTGAACTTGAATTGCAACCTAATGCTTGAATTGCTACATTTAACATTAAAAGCATGTTATTAATCTTCAATTTAGGGAAGAATAATTTCACTCACTGTGCAGGAAAAAAAAAACCTCAGTTATGATGGGATTTCATTCAGATCAAATTTGCTTTAATTGCAATTCTATTAAATTAGAAATAGACATTTTATCCTGATATGATTCTTTGATGTCTTTAGTTTTAATGCTAATAAAAGCATTATCACCACAGGTGTGAGCTGCATTATGTACAGTAATTAGGACTTAAATTAAAGATGTGTCAAGCCACCCAAAAGTAATTTGGGAAACGAATGCAAAAGAAATAAATCAGGTGAAATTTGGGGGGCAGGTTAGTTCCCTACACCTTCACCAACATCAGTGTCTCATTACTATATTTTCTTTTAAGAACAACAATAATACCATTAAGGAAAATACCTTCCAGACATGGTTTAAGAAAGTCTCCTAGAGTAATTGAGTGGAACGTTTTGCAGGCAAAGGAAAGCACTGTAGAAGAATATTTAATAAAACGGGATATAAACAGTGCATTTTAAGTAAAGACAAAGTCGTAAGTTAGTGTGTATAATACACCACGTTTATAAAATATGCATAGAAAAGTCTGGGAGGAAGTACAACCAAATGTTAATGAGTCATTCATCTTTAAGTGGGGGGGTTACAGAGAGTCTTCTTTTCATGTTTTGATTCTGTGTTTTATCATCATTTTTAATAATTAGCAAATATTATTCTGTATTGGGGAAAGTCTTATGACAGAACAAAAGGCATTCAGGGTGACTGAGCTTGTCATAATAAAGACGGTTTCGTATTTCTTTGTTGGATCTAAGCACTGAGGTGAGTTCAGGCGATCACACCCTCTGGGTGGGGGGGGAAGAATGAATGAATGAATGAATGAGGAAGGAAGGAATGTATGAATGAAGGAAGGGGTAGATTCTGAGAGCTGGAATTCAGTGCGTAGCCAACGGGAAGGTGTTCAGGAATGAAGGCTTTGCATGTTTTGTTTTTCCTGTGAATGCCTCTCTTCAGATGAGAAATCTCTTTCACTGAAGTGTGTTAGAGGAGAGATAGCTAATGTGATCCAATCACATACACCATTCTCCAAAATGGACAAAACCTAGGGACAGAACCGGAAATGTGAACTCAAGTGTCAGTACCTCCGGGGAGAGACGGAAGTGTGCCTCTCTTCACACAGAAGGAAATTGGTCTACATGCGGTGATGTAACACGAGATTTTTGGATTATTTTTTTTTCTAACCTTTGGTGAATATTCATGTTCACACCCACTGTGTATCGGGGAAGGGACCATATGCTGTTGGGATGGCAGAGATAAATGGAGACATGTTTTCTGCCCGCAGGGTAGCTTGGAGTAGAGAAAAGGGAACAGGCTTTAAAAAAATCCAATATTTCTAGGGTCCGACCCAAGCCCCACTGGTTACTGGTGGCATCTAGCAAAGCTCAGAGAATGGTAACCATCCTCACGGCAGAGTATGAGCCAAAAGCAAAGTAAATATTTCAATGTGTGTTACACTTGATTTAGGCTGAATTGAATGGATTTCCATGTTCTCCTGGTCATGGTGCCGAGGATGGTGCGGGTATCTTCTGTGCTTATAGGAATTACATTGTATCCCGGCAGATCTGGTTGCTACTTGTGATGGTCTTCTGCCAGGTACTAAGGAATTTCTCAACATCGCCATGCTCGCTACGCCTTCGCTTCTCTGAATCTTTAGGAGAACCCTCTAGTGATATCTGACGGGGGTGTCTGAGTCATCTGTGGTTGCCTGACAAGTTAGTCCAAAACCTAGATATGCAGAGAGCACACACTTAGGATCTCACAAGTCCTGTGGGTCGGGGATTAGGGGATAGCTTAGCTGAGTGTTCCGACTGAGCACCGGCCAGAGGGCGGAGTCTCATCTCCAGGTTTGACTGGGGCAGACCTGGCTTCCAGTCCCACGCAGGTGCCATGACCGACTGGATTCGGTTCCTTGGTGGCTGTTGGTTGATGGCCACCTCCATTTCTTGCCACATGGGCTCTCCAAAGGCAGCTCACAACATGACAGTTGGCTTATCAGAGTAGGAGGGAAAAAGAGAGGGGAGGAAGGAGACAGACAAAGAGAGGAATCTCTTTGTAACATCATGTTGGAGGTGATGATAGCCTCTGGTCTTGTTGTATTCTACTCAATAGAAGCCAGTCGTTAGGTCCGATCTATACTTCCGCGGCTGGGGAGAGAGCATTATGTAAGGGACATGAATACCAGGAGGTAGGCATTCCTGGGGTATTTTTAGCCGCCTTCCACGATGGAGGCGCCAACAATCACTTAGGTAATGCATGAACCTGTGCCTTCAAAGTCCCAATGTTGGAAGCCCAGGAAAGGCTGGTTTGGATCTTGAGGTCTAAGAGGCAACTCGTACATTCTTCCCTGTGGTTTGAAGTCTGGAGGCCAACATGCTCAGAAATACTAAAGAAAAGGAAAAGAGCGAAGTCATCAAGGTCATCCAGTATGACTTTGAGAAGTCAGCCCAACAACTGCATGTTTGGAGAAGGGTAGAAAAGCATGAAGAGACGATCTTGGCTCAGTATTCCCAATGCTCACAGAACAAAGGGATAGACGCATGCACACTTGCACACACGTGTGCGCCCATGCCGGCACACCCACACCTACTGTGTGCCAGGCACTGTTCTGTGTGCTTTCCAACAGACCTGTGAAGTCATTGCCATTTTTACCATCATCCCTATCCTACGGACGGGAAACTGAGCCTCGGGGAAATCAAGTTTCATAGCCCAAGTGCACACAGCTCATAACATAGGAGGGCTTGGATACAAAGGAAGCCCTCTCTTGATCGCTGTGGGGTATCCGTTCCCTAAAGCCCAGCAACTCAACTCAGTGTCCAGGAAAAGTTCTGGGCTATGATTCTTAAAATTAACAGCCCTCTCTTGAGCCTGGATCTACAGAGTGGTCAGGCAGAGGCAGAAGCAACCGGGAAGAGGAAATCCTGTCTCTGCCCCTCAACATGACATCGCTCCCCCGAGTCTGTAAAATATTTAAGGACCACGCGGTGTTTTCTTTTTTCTCCTCATGCTACCTTGCACAGGGCCTTGGACACAGAAGGCTCGATGTGTGACAGTCCCGTGGTTTTGCTTTTTGCACCTGCCACTCTGTACTGACTGGCCGGAGGCAGAGGCAGAGGCCTCGTGTGTCTCAGCGGGGCGGGGGCCTGATAACCATGGGCTTGGGTCTCTGACACAGCCGAGTTCAAATTCGAGAATTCCTCCAGTGAGTGTGACTTGGACTTTACTTATCAGGTCCTGAATTTCCCCATAATGAAAATGAGAGAATCGTGTCATCTTATACGTATGTCATGATAGTTCCATAAAATTCCAGGCCGAGTACCTAGAACAGGGACCTGCATCCCGTAAAAGGCAGCTGGTTTTATTCTTTGCAACATCATCCAGATTTTCATCAGGGGGCTTTGCTTTCGCTTTACAATCCAGCTTCCCCCTTAGGATTTAAAAAAAAAAAAAAAAAGTCACTACCTCCCATTTTAAAAGGCAGAATCTTCATGCACAATGCTGAAAAAGGCAAAAACATCTGAATCTATTATTCAGAGTAGGTTGGCACTGCTTAAACTCCCTCACCCCACATCTCCATAGCTTTATAAATATTTTCTTTTCTTCTTTCCTGTAAGTCAGAAGTGAGGACGGGGCTCTCCTGAGCAGCTCTCCTCCACGCAGACCAGTGGGGTCGCAGAGCCCTTGGATGTCGTGGTTCCCTCACCCTGCGGCTCTGTAGCCACAGGGGGTGGGACTCTCAGGACGCTTGTACCCTTCCTGTCCTCATTCCTTTGACCAAAACTAACCACATGGTTTTACCCACCTGCAAAACATAGCTGAGAAACACAGCGTTGGTGGGCCCTAGAAAGAATTTCAAAATGCCATTGTCCCTGGCATCATACACAGGGAACTGCGTAGACGGAGGTGAGGAAACGGTACAATTGCATGTTACCTCGGTATTAGCACATGGTGGCCCCACTGACCGTGGCTCGTTTTGTCTTCAGCACCTGGTCTTACATTTACCCTTGGAAAGTCTGCATAACCAATCCGAGCTATAGTTCTAATTTTCTGACTCATTCCCCTATCACGGGGCAAATGTGTTGGATCATTCTGGTCCTCTCCCCGCGGAATGTTACGGCTTTATGCTGCGAACACGGATTATGTCAAGGTGCCTACCACTGGTGAAGGTGTGTTCGCTGGGCAGTTACAAGCCAAATGCCGAAATCAGCCAGCGTAACTCTCATGGCTCCTTAAGCAAAGGAATATTCATGGTCCCGGAGGCCAGTCTGACAGCTCTAACCCCAGGTTCATTGCCTCTGAATTAGAAGGGGAGGGTTAGATGTGTGCCTGAGTCAAATTAAACTTGGCACAGGTTGTATTTTCTTCCCTAGAAGCCAGCCATCTATATTATAATGCTCAGTGGCCAGAGGCGGGGAGGAACAGCCGTGGTTTCAAATGATCGCGCGGCTGAAAATCAAAGTATGGTAATGCTTGCCGGCGCAGCTTGCCTCTTTGCGCGGTGCCGCCCAAACCCTGACCGCGGTCTGGGTGGCATGGGATTGCAGAAGGAGTGCAAATAAAATGCAGATTTGTTTCCATTTCATTCCATTCCAAAAGCAGTTCTTCATAACAGCTTAATGTGCAGCCGCTGCATTTCCCAGATGCAACGTGCGGAGGGTTTTGTGCAGTGAAAATTGGTTTTATAGGGCAAGGGAAATGCCACCAGCACAGCAGAATGCCGCTGCACTTTCGCTCCTGGATTTGGCTCTCCAGGATGGGACTTCAGATCCTGGAACAGTCGTTGGCTCCGTAACGCAGAATCCAAACGACCCAGAGTCAGGATTATGCTGGGAAATTCACAGGCACGCCGAGCTGCTTACATAACGCCATAAATTAAATATGAAGCCTCTTTGTGCTTTCAAAAAAATCAGAGAAAATCAAAGGCTCGTACAAATTCTTCTTACCCTGTCAACAATGGAGACATTGTTGCCCCTGTAAGCAGCACCCTGAGTCCTGACTCCGTTCGAATTCCTGTCCCTTTCTCTGCCATTCTTTGCAGGCAAAGGGTTAATCACAAGTGACCTAAATGGCTTTTTACTCTGTTTTATGGCACTTTGAGGCAGACCTGTTCCGCAGAATCTAAGCCACATGGCGGGTATCGGGGAAGGAGGGGGTGGGGGGCAACACTGTGTGTGTGTGTGTGTGTGTGTTTATATATATTATAGATACACTGTGTATGTATGTGTTTACATGCGTATGTTTATCCATGTGTATATTTATATACTCTATGTATTTATTTTAACCCAGTATTCTCAAAAACAGTTTATTGTTACAACTGCCCCATCTGATTGTGCGGGGAAAACAGGCATCAAACAGGGAAGCCGGTGGAGTCATTGCCAAACGGTATCGAAGACTCACTGGTCAGAACATAAGCTTTTTTTTTTTTTAAGATTTTATTTATTTGACAGAGAGATCACAAGGAGACAGAGAGAGAAGGGGAAGCAGGCTCCCTGCTGAGCAGAGAGCCTGATGCGGGACTTGATCCCAGGACCCTGAGATCATGACCTGAGCCGAAGGCAGAGACTTTAACCCGCTGAGCCACCCAGGCGCCCCCAGAACATAATCTTTATACACGAAGGACATTCTTCGTGTATAAAGATTACGTTCTGACCCACAGAGCTTAGCACTGGTTTTCTAGGATTGTACCTGGATTTGGTCTGATCCATTTTTACTAATCCTCACGCTTTTCAGACCAGTGCCCCCCTGTTTACCTTCTGTTGGTTTGATATTTTAATTTTCAAAGTTGAGGCTATGCCTGTGTTTTCCTGACGTCTGTCTCAAGCATACAGAAACCATTCGAGAATTCATCACGGCTTTAAACTGAAGGGTCTGGGTGAGAGTTCCATGGTGACGAGCAGGGTACTTGTTCAGTGTCCCCCAACCCGGTAGACGGCATATACTCCGGTAGCACCCACGCTGGGGTCGACACCGACAAGGCGCTGCATCCCACAGTTGCCGCAAAGCCACGATTGCTGAAAGCAGCTCAGACTGTGCATGGCGGTTTCCCCATCATCTCCCGACCGGGACATTCAAACAAGACGGGCATAATCAAATAATTCTGATTCATTTTTTGGGGGAAGCGATGGCATTTAGTGAAATCCAGTAAATTGTCCCTTTCAGCACTAATAACATGTTCTGAGCTTTCCCTCCTAGACTTTGTGTAATGGTGATATAATAGGATTGCTATGGCAATTAAGTGATTGCATATTTTTGGGCAATGGAGGGCATCCGCTGGGGCACATGCCGTTTGGAAAATGGAAACCTTGTCATCGGATTGGTTGGAATCTGGCTCAGAAGTGGGGAGGACATGAGCCATCACCATTTTATTTCTTCAGGAAATTTGGGGGTGGGATTGTAAAATCATTGAGCCCCACCCCTCACCCTGGGATTTCACTGGGTAGGGTTCAGTTGAGTCCCTACGTAGCCAATGACTATCATCACCATGAAAACATCTAACAAACACGGATCTGCACAGATGCTGGAGAATGTAGATGATCCGATTTGCTTCCTGGTGGCAGGAGAGCAGTACGGAGGAAGGCATCCCATAACTTGTAAACCTCAGCGACTCCCTTGTTTGCAGACTGTTTATCTGATTTCTGGATATAAACTGACTGTTCATATGATTTCCATACAGGGAAGTTTTTTGGGATCTCCTGGTCTGTCTCCGCATACACACACACCAACTACCGTATGAGATCAGTAGGTAAGAAAACATTCCCCATTTCACAGATGAGGATCCTGACTTCTGATAGCCAGTCCCTGTTCAGCTCAAGTCCATACTACTGGGCAAGGCTGAAGAGGGGACAACTTGCCTTAGGTCCTGTTCCCCACCCTGGGCTGCCTCCCATCGCGGAACCTCTGGTCTTGTGCATTTTTCAGCTGTATTACAAGCGTTCAATAAAGCTGGATGTTAATGCCTGGGTGGTTGCTCTCCATTGTTCGGTGCTGTCTGCTGTGTTTGAAAGCTTTCCTAAAGACAAAGGACCCAAAGTAAAATCAGTTGATTGTTTAAAGTAGGGATGACAACCCCAAAGTATTTGGGGGGTATTATCCATACAGATTATGGCACTAAGTGCTCATTTCTGTGTCCCCATTTTTCCTTTTTTTTTCTTTTTTCTTTCCTGTTCTTGCCTGGATTATCATCTTTGGGGGAGTGGTTGTAGGGTAGGGTCTTCACCCCCTGTCCTGCACCAGCAAAGTGTAGCGCCAGCAAGAAGGTTCGAGCTTTACAAGCCGTGCGCTGCAGTGTAGGGAGGGAATAGCACCTTCCCATATGATGTCCCTTCCACGCAGAACCTTCTTTCTCCACTAGCAGCCATCTCCACCAAGTGTCTTGTTCTTCCTGCATGAGCCCTTAGCAAGGTCACAGTGAGTTCACAGTTCAAGCGGTGTTGCTCCAAGACAACCTCTTCCATACACCATGGAAAAGTGGGTCTCCTGCTTTCTTTATGAACTTGCCTGTCCTGTGGACTTCCATAGAAATGGAATTACATGATATGATTTTATGGCTGGCTTCTTTCACTTAGTGCATGGTTTTGTAAGGCCCTCCAAGTGACAGCCTGGAGTAGTCCTTGATTCCTTTCAGATGGCGCCGTCAAGAATGTAGGAAGACGATCCACAGAATTGGAGGAAATAGTTGCAAATCATATAATTGATAACGATCCATTAATCCCACATATATAAAGAGCTCTGACAACTCAACAACAAAAAGACAACCTCATTTTAAAAATGGGCAAAGGACTAGGATAGATATTTTTCCAAAGAAGATAGAACAATAGCCGATAAGCACGTGAAAAGATGCTCAATGTCATTCGTCCGTAAGGAAATACAGATCAAAGCCTTTCTTTTAACAACTCACCCCACACCTTGTGTTTATTGATATATCGCTCTTTGGTTCATATCTGTGTCCTCCCCTGGACTGTAGGCTCCTGGCTCTCTTCGTTTACTGTCGCAGTCTCTGCAGTGTTGGGCACCTGATCAGCCTTCAGTAAATGTTTGTTAAATAAATGAAGGGGGGATGGGCAGGGAGAAATGAAGTGCTTTAGAGGGTCCAAAAAAGAGAAGCGACCTTTTTTCAGTTTTAGAAAAACTGTTTGCCATGGTGGGTGTCATGTTCATGGGCTAAGGAAGTAGCTCCCCCCCCACCCACCGACCTCCGCTCCTGGATGGCAGATCCAGATGGGGAGACACACTGATCTCCTTGTTTCTGTTGTTGGTTGTGGTGGCTGGTCTGCTCTTTGTTTACCGAATGCTATGCGTCAGGCACGTGCTGAGGATGTGACTGAATTCATAAACGCGCGGCTTAAGCTTCACATAAATTCACATAACTGCTTTGGCACAGATTTTACTCACCCACTTTGAAGATTTTATTTATTTATTTGTGAGAGAGAGAGGGAACACAAGTTGGCAGAGAGGCAGGCAGAGGGAGAAGCAGGCTCTCCGCTGAGCACGGAGCCCGATGTGGGACTTGATCCCGGGATGTTGGGATCATGACCTGAGCCAAAAGCAACCGCTTCACCGACGGAACCACCCAGGTGTCCCATCTCCAACTCTGTACAGGAAGGAACTAAGGCTCAGAGTAATTCAAGTGAGAGAATTAAGGGAGCGTTTCGAGGACACTCAGGCGGGAACCAGGCAGCTGTGCATTAAGGCATTTTGCTACACGACCCCATCGACTCTGCATTGCCCTCATGACACACGGCCCAGGAATGAGCGATGGCCAAAGACGTTTTAATAACAGACTGTGAATAGTTCCCGAGGAAGGAACAGTGGGGAAAAGAAAGGAAGAAAAGAGAGATTAAAGTTTTGACCCACCTTGCCCAGCATGAGTAAAATGATCACAATAGCTAGGATTTATTGAGTCCTTGCTATGTGCCAAGCAAGGAGCTAAGCACTTTGCCTTCATTATCTCACTGGATTGAACAATTGGATATAGAAGATAGATCGTGTTGATCAATTATCGCTCTTTTGAGCAGGAAACTGAGACACAGAAGTTGATTGACTGACTCAGGGCCACCCAGATGGCAGTGAGTGGAACCGGCATTTGCACTCGGGACTTCCAATTTCAGTGACCATGTCCGTTGTCACTTAGCTGTTGGTGTCCGCACAGCTCAGGGGCTCAGACCAAAGAATCACAGATTCCTGTCCCCCTCACTCATGTCCCTGGGGAACAGCCTTTTTGGAGAACAAGTGTTCATTGCTCCCGGCACCTTCTATACAAATGGCGCGTCTGGCAAGTGGGGAAGGTCAGAGCTGCCCAGTCCCAAACAGCCGGCGGGAAGAAATTCCTGCCCCCCTCAGGAGACTTCCCTACCTTCCTCAGGAGTGAGAAGCCAGACAACACGCTCCACCTTCACAGATTGCCCCCAGGGCTCCAAGAGTGGACAGACCGAGTGTGGCGGTGTGCGGTGGGTGGAAGGGACAGCTGGCCCTGGAAAGCCCACAGCTGGGTGGGCTGTGCACACCTGGAAGTAAGATGCCAGCTGGGAGAGCCAGAAGGGCAGAGGACATCAGAGACAGTCACCGCCGAGCAGCCTGGCAGGCTGGGTCCTCCTCAAGGACCCTTGGTGTTTCTCTTGCCGTGGGAGGGTTCTCCCTCCATATCCTCGTGTCTCTGGCCCGTCTCCCAGATCGTGGCTGACCTATCGCATCTTCCTGGCGGCCTTCCCAAGCCAGCAGATCCACAGCAACTCCCGCCGCCACCAGTCTCCTGTCAACCTATTTTATCTTTTCTCGTGGTATTCATCGTTAATCCAGAATTACCTCCTTTATTCTCTTACTTATTTGCCCATGGGCTCACTCCTCTCCCTGCAACCTCTGTAATTGCTTTTTCTGGTTATTGCCGGGGCCCGGGAACAAGACAGAATCCATGCTGAGAAAACAGATAAAAGAAGAAAGGAAAGAGAGAGAACTTCAGTGATCACCAGCTCTTCATTGTTTGGAGAAGACCGCTGAGGCACAGAGAGGGTGATGGGCGTGTCCAGATACACACAGCAAATAAGCAGGGGAGACTCAGAGACTCATGTCGGACAGACTCCAGCACCGTACCTTTTCCTGTGATTGCTCACTGCCTCAATAGTTATCATGCTCATGTGTATGGAGGTTTCCTGAAATTATACTCCTGCTTTCTGCATGGAAAGTAATGTGTCTGTTCCTCTGGCTTCTCTGCAGTTCTAGAAATCTTTGTTCTATCAGTTCGAGTCTCGTTGATGTGGTGGGCGGCCCTGAGCCAGTCAGTCAACTTCTCTGTCTCCGTTTCCTGGTCAAAACATGAAATTTTCTCCACAAGTTTTTGAAACAGAAGAAAAAGGTCCCTTGTTCCAATCTACCCCCTACCCCCAAGCTCTAAGCAAAGGTTCCGTAACTTGGGTTCTCACACTGCACTCAACAGGTGTTTGCTGTTTTTGTTTAACAAATGTATGTCGTTATTTTTAGGACTAACAGTAAATGAAGGGAGGGAGGAGATAGCATTTTAAGGATGCGACCATCTAGACCGTCTCTCCTTTAGATGAGTTTCTGCTATATCCCAGGCACTCACCACATCGATGTTATTAAACAACAACAACAAAAAAAAAAGCGCCTCCCACTTTTGGTCATTTTTAAATACTCACTGAAAACAAAACAGAACAACACTTAATTGAAGAAGAAACGTGAAGCCCTCTTGATCTCTATGGAAACACAGCCAATTATCAAGACAATTTTCCAATAACCCAAAAGCTTTGTATAAACGTCTCTTAGCCCTGGACGAGGAAGACTAAATATTTACCACACACCAAACAAAATTAAGATTTATCTGGCACCAAAGGAAAAAAAAAAAGAGAGGAGAGAGAAAGCTCCATCTGCATCCTGAAATCCCACCGCTACAAAGAGAAGCAGGGCCTTTTGAAAGAAAAACGTTTCCACTGTGTTTACAAGGGTCGTCTCCATGTTTTTGAAATTCTGGTTCTAAATAATGCATATTACCCAAGCGGAACACCTAAGCCGCCGAGTGCTGTCTTCTTGAGGGTCCAGATGCCCAGGTGGATGCCCAGATGCAAAGTGGAAGATGCCCTCCACCTTCCCAAGAGAGGGTGGCGGGGGACGGAGGACTGGCCCTTGGGGTCTTGTACAACATTGGCAGCTGTCTCCTGTCTCATCAAGAAGTTGGTCTGAAGGAAGGTAGGGTCAGGATTGCGGAGCGGCGAGATGCTTGTCCTGGGAGCTCGGCACGGTGGGACCAAATCCCAGCCCGCTGGTTTCTTTGCGGGGTCCATTATCTAATGCGGGGCGGCACCTGATTGGGAAGAGTTGCTTGGTTCTTGGAGTCTCTAGGAGATTGAATAGCATGTGTAAGGCACAGTGTCTGGCACGTAGTAAACACCCGATGAGTATTAATTGCCTTAATAGTAGAAGGGCTGGTGGTACCCTACCGGCAGAGGCAGCCATCGCTGCCATGTCTATCCCGTGCACTCCTCTGTGTCTCACAGCTGCCGCTGCATGGAGACTAGAGTCATGTCACTCGTTGTGGCCAGTGGGTTACCAGCCCTGGGGCTGGGGGTCACTTGCAGACAGAGGCAGGTAGGCAAATAGGAGTGGGTGTGTTTGTGAGGCTCTCTCCTCTCTCCTCTCCTGCTGTGGCCGCCTTGGGTGGCATCACAAGGTAGCAGAGCCTCCGTGAGTCCGATTTCTGGAGAGGGAAGCTCCCCACTGACCACATGGAACATAGGACACGAGTGAGATGTGCCTTTTTGTCATCAGGGTACTGGGTTAGTTTGCCACCAAAATGGGCTGCGGTGGTTAAGGCATTTTGCTGGTATTTCTTATCATTCCACAGTCAAAGCAGATTCAAGAGCAGATTCAGGGGGACCAGAAGTCCTCCAAAGGGGATATTCCAAGGCTGGCTTTTATACACAGATTCTTATCAACTAATGTCTTCTCTGTGTGCGTGTGTATCTATATAATCTTGTCCTCTCTCCTTTAGATGACTTTTTGCTTTATTCCAGACACTCTCAACATTGAAATGAGAAAAGTATCCCACTTTAGATCATTTTAAAATACTCACTGGAAAAAAAAAAACAAAACTTAATTGAGGAAGAAATGTGAAACGCTCTTGATCTCTATGGAAACAGCCAATTATCATAATATAGTATCTTCTGTGTGTGTGTGTATACACACACATAGACTTTCTGTCCTCTGTCTATGGGTGTCTGTCTGTACACACACAGCGTGCATATATTTGTGTGTGTGTGTGTGTGTGCGCGTATGCATGCCCTTGATTCCTGTGGGCTTGTGGCTTTTACCAGCCCATGTAAGCAACCTTAAACAATCTCTGAAATCAAGAAGGGAAGTATATACTTCCTTCTGATGCGTTCTTCCTACCACTGTTTTTTTTTTTTTTTTTTCTATTTAGAAACCCCACCCTGTGCTCCCATATTTCATTGTTCTTATTTCTACCATGATATAGTACAAATCGGAGCGCCTGAGTGCCTCCGTCAGTTAAGCGTCTGCCTTCAAGTCAGGTCATGATCGGGCAGGTTCTGGGATCGAGCCCCACATCGGGCTCCCTGCTCGGCGGGGAGTCTGCTTCTCCCTCTCCCTCTGCTTCTCTCCCCTGCTCATGCTTGCTCGCTCTCTCTCTCACATGGAAAAAGAAGATCTTTAAAAAATAAAAAAAAAATTTTTTTAAATGCAAATCTGTTCCTCTGCATCAAGGCTCTCTCAGACCTGGCCTCTTTATTCCCATTCGTTTCCCAAGACTCTGCTACAGTTCACATGACTTCCCTGTCCTTGAAGGATTCCGGACACTCCGAGGGCTCACATTTTTGTTTTTTTATCATATTGCCATCCTGAACCATTTCTCTGGCCTCCTTTCCAACTCTTTAAAAAATAATAACCATTTATTAAATACTCAGTGTCTATATTTCTCGAGGAAAGGGACCCTGACAGAGGAAACTGAGGCGTAGCAGTTTTTTTTTAGAAATTGTCCTCAAGATCTCATGGACTTTTAGCTTTTTTCTGATAGTACCTTATTTTTTTTTAAATATTTTTTATTTATGTATTTATTTGACAGAAAGAGAGAGATCACAAGTAGGCAGAGAGAGGTTGGGAAGCAGGCTCCCTGCTGAGCCGAGAGCCTGATGCGGGACTCGATCCCAGGACCCCAAGACCACCACCTGAGCTGAAAGCAGAGGCTTAACCCACTGAGCCACCAGGTGCCCCCGATAGCAGCTTTTTTGAGGAAGAACCAGCGTACTGTAAAATCGATCTATGTAAAGCATACATTTAAATGGATTTAATATAATCATAGCATTGCGCAACTATCTTCACAATTTTAGAACATTTTCATCACCTTTCTCCCCCAAAACAGTCCATACCCATTAGCATTCAGTCCCATTTTCCATCACCTCCAGCCCCTGGAAACCACTCATCTACTCCGTGTTTCTACAGATTTTCCTATTCTAGACATCTCATACAAATAGAGTCACTGGATGAGGTCTTTTGTGACTGGCTTGTGTAATTTAACCAAATGTTTTCAAAGATTGTCTGTATTCTAACATCAGCACTGCATTCTTTTTAAGGCCAAATAATATTCCATGGGATGGATACATTTTATCCATTGGATACATTTTATCCATTCAACCCTGGAGGGACATCTGGGTTCGTTTCCATTTATTTTCAGTTTGACTATTTTGAGTTATGCTGATGGGGACCTTTGGGTGTAAGTGTATTTCTGTTCATCTCAGGCACCACCCACCGTGTCTACCAAGGTGCCGGCAGTTACAGCTGGGAGCATAGGTCATACGTCTTTCCAAGTACATCAGTTATTTTCCACTTCATCAAACTGATGTGACTGAGACCACAAATCACTCCTTTGCAATCAAAGATTGGAAATATAAAATAACAGAAATTAAATATTTTTAACTAGGCTTATTTTTTTTTTCTAATTCTCTTTAATGTCTTTCAGATGGTGAAAGATTTATGTGTTCATTAGAGAGTATGTCTGTCGAAAATAATGTAGGGAATTCGGAAACACCGAGGGGAAAAAAACTTTATCCTGGGGCGCTTGGGTGGCTCAGTGGGTTAAGCCTCTGCCTTCGGCTCAGGTCATGATCCCAGTGTCCTGGGATCGAGCCCCACATCGGGCTCTCTGCTCAGCGGGGAGCCTCCTGCTTCCCCCCCTCTCTCTCTCTGCCTGCCTTGTGATCTCTAGCTGATAAATAAATAAAATATTAAAAAAAAAAAACTCTATCCTTAGCCCTCCCCCCTTAGAAAACACCACCCCTCCACCATTTTCTCTTTGCTTTAAATTCGCTGAATAGGAGATTGGGACAGGAACAAGGGGATTAAAGTCCCCGGTTCTGGAATGCGGCTGGAATCTGATTCCCAGCCCCGTCGCCTGCTGGCTGGTTGACCTCAGGCCAGGTAGGCAACCTCCTAAGGCTTCAGGGAACTGACACCAGCCTGCGGGCGCTGTTGTGAATTCGAGGTCAGGTCGCAGATACAGTGTTTAACAGCAAGTCTGGCACCTGCTAAGGAGACAGTCACCGCTGGTTATTTTGTTTAACGATAATGCTTGTATTTTTATTTTCCTGCAAGCTGCGCCCCCCCCCCCACACCCCGTGTTTCTCAACCATTCCTTAAAAACATGGCTTTATTTGGGTTGCCTCGTCTCTTTGACTGATCTACCATCGTTGATGTGTGCCGGTTTCCTAATGAGGTCCTGGGTACTTTTGATCTCCAGGAAATGAAATCACGCTGCCGTTTCCCTGTTACCTTCCAGCGGGTTTCATGGTGACGTCATCGTCCTCTGCCTCCTCCTGTCCTCGGGCACCCCTGGGATATCCCCGCCACATATCTATCGGTGCTGGCTGGGAAAAGGCACGCCGTGCGAACCGTCTCGTTTCCCCAGGCACCAACCCTCCAACGGAAAATAAAATCCATCGTCTTTCTGACTTGGCAGAAGCCACGCTGTGTGCTCTCTCGCAGCCCCCCTCTCGTGCGGGGGTAATTTGTAGCTTGAACGATGGAGACAAACACTTGGCGTGAGTCGGAGAGAAGTGGGACGTCTGTAATTGGAATATTTTGTCTCATTTATTCTTGATAATGTGCCATATTCCACTCCATCAGCCAGAGGTGATTGTCCACGGAATGCCTCACACCTGGCGTGGGTGCTTATGAAAACCAGATGTGGTTCATCGTCAGATGCTGTTTTAAAGCAAGGCTGAGCCATTCTCCTCCAACGGCCCCTCCCTTCTCCATCCTCTTCCCCTTTTCCTGCAATCGTTTGCCCTCCCCGGGGTTCTAGTTGTACTGACTGGGAGTCCAGGGAGGCGGGCCCATTTTTACCAGTCCCGGGTAATCCATTCGGGATTCCCTGCAGGTTATGGGAAGGGGGTGTGTTAGGGAGGAGATAAGGAAATGCAGAATGATCAGAGGAGGTTGGAGCCCTGTGGGTTCAGGCATCTCCTCCTGGGGTGTCCCTAATCCCCCGTGTGGTCACAAAGGTCGAATCAAGGATACTGATGCTGCTTTTTGTCCTTTGAGACAATGACTTGGATGTCTTGAGAACGCTTGCTCTCCTGGGTCTCTGCACATTACAGGAGGAAGCAAGGGGCCTCATCAGGCTGGCTTCCCCAGGGAGCTTTGTCAAATGCCAGTCCTGCCATTTAGAGATTGATAAGGACTAACCTAAGAATGTATGCAGCAGAGTACTGGCTGTCTCTCCAAATACTCTGAATTTCCAGGGGGGGGGGGGCGTTTTCTGGGTATCTGCATTTCCAGGAGGTCTCTTGGTGGTGATCCCCTTAGGGCCAAAGACGGGAAAAATAGGGCAGCCATATGTCTCAACCTTTGATGTGCCCAGCCTTCGGACCTGACCTGGATGAGAGGCCGATTCTGATCTGGTGGATCTGGGGGCTGGTTGGGAAGGGAGTTGAGTGGATGATTTTTCTAGAAATCTCCCTGATACTGGTGTTGATGGTTTTGGACTATCGGTGAGGTTCGGTAGGTTGAGGTCTGGAGCCACAGACCAAGGAAGAACTCTTGAGATGTCTTTGGTGCAAAATAGTGGTTTATTAAAGCACAGGGACAGGACCCGGGGCAGGGGGCAGAAAAGTGCTGCCCCTGGGTAGTGAGCATATCCTATGGGGTGAGGGGAGGCAAGTGATGAGGGAGCAGGAGGCTGGCTGAGGACAGAGCAAAAGCTGGCGCCTTGCACCCCCTCTTCACCTGCCCCCTCCATATGTGTAGCATTCCTCAGGCACCCCTGACCGCCATAAAACAATAAATAGTTAAATTGCAGGGATCACAGTCCTGCAGGACAGGAACCTCCCTTGCTCTACCGATGTCCTAGAGATCTACAAACAGGAAGGTTACCTTATCAACAGCACAAATTTCCAGAGGCAAATAACTCTCAGTTCCTGAAGCCCTAATGTCCCCCTCCCCACCATAAACTGGAGGAGGCTGAGGGAGAAGGGAATGTAAATGATAGCCGGATCATAACACCCCACCAAGAATCTCCCAACTATCTTGATGTTAATGCCTGACCTAAAGACGACATTGATCAAGCCATAAGGGCAAGGCCTCCCCCCAACCCCCGGCACCTTGTAGGCCCTCCTTAACATGTGAAAACTCCGTTGAAACCTCACCTTCCCCCAACCGCAAGGTATATAACATGCCTACCCTCACAACCCGGGGCAGCCGCATCTCCGCCTGCCCACGGGTCCAGTCCCCGCGCTCTAATAAACCACCATTTTGCACCAAAGATGTCTTAAGAATTCTTTCTTTAGCCATCAGCTCCGAACCTCACCCCACCGAACCTGACTTAGGTTCTGGGACTTCATCACAAGGATAAGGGAGGTTTCAAAAGGATTTTCATATGTTAAAGAAGATTCACAGGATCTCAGAGGCCTTGCCATTGTCAAGTTCAGGTGGTTTTTCCCTCTAGCTGGGCATTAACAGGGAGGGGAACCATGTATTCTGCCTGCCTCAAGTGTTTTTCAATGCAGGTTACAAGGACACTTAATTGTATCTGCATTTCCTTCTGGAAGCTAGGTGATTGATAGAAACACTTGGTTGCTATAGATTGTTGAGACATTTGTAAAATGAGAGAGGATTGTGATCTCTACAAGTTAACTATTTGTTTTTCCTACCCTTAGCATTAGGGCAGCCAAGAGTGCCCGAGGACTGTCCCATATGTCCCATCTGGGGCGTGGGGGGCGGTTCCGCTTCCTCTTCGTCCTCTGCTTGCCTCTGTTCCCGCATCCGTGCTGCTGATCCCGGGACCGCGTTCAGTCCCCAAGGTCTGCACACTCCATGGGCTGCCTGTCTCCCTACTGTCCCCGACCCAAGCATGACAGGCCAAAAGAAACACACATCCAAGTAGGGCGTCAGTACACATGATCGCTATTGGGACACGGCCACACTCACTCACTTCCATCCTGACCTGGGGCTGATTTCGGACAACACGGCTCAGGGAGTTGGGAGCTGAGATGCAGCAGATACAGCCCCGAAAGCCTAAAACACTTACTGTCTGGCCCTTTGCAGAAAGGGTTTGCCCATTCCAGGTCCAGACCTGGAAGCAAGAAACGCAGAGGTGTCCTTCAAGGACAAGCATTACTCAGTCCAGCTGGACGGTTGGAGATAAGACTGAGGAGCCAGTGTGCTGGTCTGAATATCAATAATGATTCGAAAAATTGATATTACCCTAGAATGGGAGATGAACTCTGACAAGTTTTAAAAAAAAATGTCTCCAGATCTTTATTCTTGACTCTCCGGACCGGACCCCAATTTCTGACTTAGAAAGGCTATATATTTGCATAATGGTTTTCTTTTGTTCTTTTTATTGCCAACTAATTGAATTAGGATGGCCAAAAAAAAAAAAAAAAAAAATCCTAAAGCAAACTCATCAGGCTCAGACCAGTTCCAGACACCTATAAATAAGCGTATAGGTAAAAGAAGGTGGGGAAGAAGTGGGTTTTTCTCTTTCTGGGGCAGCTCTAATAATTGAGGTTTTATTTTTGTTTTGTATCTGTTTGCTTTTTATATTTAGCTTATGGATAATTAAGGGAGGCAGTGATAGAATTTTGATAGATGAGTCTTTTCAGGGAAAAGAATCAAAATTCAGCTTACACCTGCCTTCCCTGGAGAGCCTCTTCTTGTCTCCAGGTCAGGGAGGGTCGGCACGGGGTGCAGGCGACTGGGGAAGTTTGGCCAATTTTTGCCTTAGCGAGTCTTTAAAAAGACTTCTCACGGAGAGGGCTTGGAGTCGGATTTTCTGTCCGCAAATTGACCTCCTTCTTAATCTTGTTGGCCCAGGAGCCTGATGGTGGAGTCCAGAGGACCCAGAGGCACCTGTCTTACCTGACGGCACCAGGAAACGGTGAGTGTTCCCAGTGTGGGAAATTCAATGATCAAGATACACACACACACACACACACACACACACCCCGCCCGGCCACCACCTATAACTCTTGCCCCGGGGACCAATCAAATCATGCTTTGAATCAAAGCATTGGGGCATTTTTAAATGTATTTGGTTTCTTACAGATAAAGGGGCTTGTCCCCCCGTGTCCTGTGTAGTTAATTTGTCCGCGCGATGGGTTATACATGTTAACTCCACCCCAGTCTGATTTCATGCCAGAGCTCAGGACTCAAGAAGAGCCCCGCCAAACCCTAGGGTTGTTGGGCATCCTTACCCTGAACCCTGCTTCCTTCTTGGGGGTCAGGAATGCCTCTCCTTGCTCTTTCCCCTTGCTCTATGATGGGATAAAAAAACAGAAGGTACGCTGTGTTCTCTGCATCCCAAAGATTTCGGATCCCTGTGTTTTCATTTTCATTTGTCTCCGTGGGGTTTTGTTTTTTTTTTTTCCCTACCATATGATCCAATGATTGCACTACTGATTATTTACCCACAGAAAATGAAAACACTGATTCAAAAAGATACTCACCCCTGTTTATTTGTAACATTATTTGTGATGGCCAAGATATGGAAGTGACCCAGTAGATGAATGGATAAAGACGTGATGTGTATATCTACCTGATGACGTTTTAGAGTGTAACTGAGGTTCAGTGGGGTTGAGTCCAGAGCTCATGACCAAGAAAGAGTTCTTGAGATGTCTTGGGTGCAAAACGGTGGTTTGCAGGATCCAGGGGCAGAAATTGCTGCTGGGCTAGGGTGTGAGGGGTGGCTCACACTTACTACTATGAAGTTGGGGGAGGTAAGGAAAAAGGGAGGGTTTGAAAGAACTTTCATGTGCTAAAGAGGACCAGAAGATACCAGAAGCCTGGCCCTTGTCAAGTTAAGGTTGTTTTTCCTTTTAGTAAAGCATTAATTTTAAAATAGTTGGGAGTTTTCTGGAGGAATGTCGCAGTCCTGCCATCACGCATCCCTGCCAATGAGCTTTAGGTTTAGAAGAAATTTAACTTTATTTACATTTCCCTCTGCTTCAGCCTCCCTCCATTTTATGGAGGGGAAGACCATGTCAGGGTTTCAGGAACTGAGTTATGAGTCTTTGAAAGTTAGGCTGTTGATAAGAAAGCCTCTTCCTTGTCAATCACTAGGACGTTTGTAAACAGAGGGACACTCAGGTCTTGCAGGATTGTGATCTCTGCAAGTTAACTCTTTGCTTTTCCTTTAGGGCAACCAGGAGTGCCTGAGGGAAGTCACATATATCCATGGTGGGTCGGGGGAAGGTCGCGAGGTGTCAGCTTCTGCTTTGTCCTTAGCTTGCCTCCTGTGCCCTCATCATAACTACATTCAGAGAGAGAGAGAGAGAGAGAGAGAGAGAGAGAAATATTATACAGCCATGAAAAAGGACGAGATCATGGAACTTGGGACAACTTGAAGGGACCTAGAAAATATTATGCTAAATGAAATAAGTCAGACTGAGAAAGACAGATGCCATATGATTTCACTCATGTGCAGCATCTAAAAAAAAAAATGAATAGACAGATCAAAAGCAGAATCAGAATTCTAAAGACAGAGGACAGATGGAGGGTTGCCAGAGGGGAGAGGGTTGGGATGAGCAACACGGGGGAAAGGGAGTGGGAGAGAGAAGCTTCCAGCTATGGAAAGGCTAAGTCACGGGACGAAAAGATACAGCACAAGGAGTGTAGTCCATGACGTATTGGCGTGACAGATGGGGGCCGCGCTTGTGGTGAGCACAAGTGTGAAGATGTTGAATAACTGGGTGGCGTACCCCAAATAGTGTAACATTCTGTGTCAGTGATACGCGGAGAAATTTTTTTAAAAAAATGAAAACAAGGGCGCCTGGGTGGCTCAGTGGGTTAAGCCGCTGCCTTCGGCTCAGGTCGTGATCTCAGGGTCCTGGGATCGAGTCCCACATCAGGCTCTCTGCTCGGCAGGGAACCTGCTTCCCTCTCTCTCTCTCTGCCTGTCTCTCTACTTGTGATCTCTGTCTGTCAAATAAACAAAATCTTAAAAAAAAAATAAAAAAGCTAAAAAAAAAAAATGAAAACAAACAGAAAAAAGTGAAAAGCATGCTCTTCCTGAGCTTTATTTCTCCTTACGGTGATTAGGACCATGATCCTGTTTGTGTCAGGCCTCTGATGCTGGACAAGATGAGCTCCAGAACCACCTCCTTCTGTCTTCCTGAGCTCCCCAGTCCTCCCCTTGAGGGGGCCAGACTTGAGCCCTGTTGGCCTCCTCCTGCCAAGGGTTTGCAGCCCGTGCTCCTGGAGCAGCCCAGGCGAGAGGCTCCAGCTCTGAAGGAAATCAGAGGCGAGAGGCCACATATCTCTGAATGCCCGTCTTTCAAAGGGAGGTGACATAGTCCAGCAAGGACAGGATCTTTGTGCCTCGTCCTGATGGTCCCTGACACCTCGAGCCGCAAAATATTGCTGAAAAGTCCATTATTGCCTGTCTCTTTCTCTGTCTGTTTCACCATCTCCGTCTCTCTCTGTTCCTGAAACAAAGAAAACGCTGAAGAGAGAGAGAGAGAGAGCAAACAATCAAAAAGGTTCGCAGTTATTTGATACGTCTACGTAGCCCCAGTGCAGACGGAGGTCGCGGGCGAGTGGGGACGGGGCCAGCTGGGCTAGGAAACCGAACCGAGGAGCCGCTGACCTCAGATAGGAGTAGTTCTTTTAGGAGGGTAGAGACCCGTCACCTTCTGTGGTCCCCCCCGCTGGGTGCCACCCCAGAAATGGAATCCTGTGGTGTGTAGAAATGGCATCTTCCCCTTTCCGCGTTTACACCAGGGCCGTAATCACGGAGGGAGGGAGTCGAACTTGAACTCAGCAGTTCCCTGTTTCTCGCAGAAATGACGTAACACCAGGGCCAGCCCCTGTTAGCGATCTGTTCTGCCCTCTTCGTAACTCAGAGTCCAAACTGTGGTCCCGGGGCGAGGCCTGCGCTCCTTTCCTACTGTCTATAACCCAACGTCGTCAACGCAGTGGCTAAAGACATAGGTGGGTATCTCTGAATCAGGAAAAACCCTCATCCCTCATGAGTTTTATTTTCTTCGTGGCTGTTTTCTATGTTTTCCGCCTAAGAGGCAAGCATTCCTTTGGTGAGTCAGGAAAAATGAAGTAAAATAAATCCTACAAAGGAGCACCGTCAGGTCTTTTTAAAAGCAACTCGGACTTGTAACGTCGTCTTCCTAGGCAGACCTCGTGAGCCGCGCCTGTGGACTCAGCAGCCTTAAACTGACTTGGCAGATGGGGGACTGGGGAGGTGACTTGACTTTCCCTAAGCCACAGACCAGGGTCTGCCTATCAGACTCCTCGGGCCTGCATTAGGCATAGCGGTTTAGTGGGGATCGAAACAGGTCGAGGCCTCGTCTGCGTTGCAAGACAGAGGTAGAGGCATCTGGGTGGCTCAGGCGACTGCTTTCGGCTCAGGTCATGATATCCAGGTCCTGGGATGGAGCCCCGTGTTGGGCTCCTGGCTCATGGAGGAGTCTGCTTCTCCCTCTGCCTCTCCCGCTACTTATTTTTTTTTAAAGATTTTATTTATTTATTTGACAACTAGAGATCACAAGGAGGCAGAGAGAAAGGCAGAGAGAGAGGAGGAAGCAGGCTCCCTGCCGAGCAGAGAACCCGATGCGGGGCTCGATCCCAGGACCCTGGGATCACGACCTGAGCTGAAGGCAGAGGCTTTAACCCACTGAGCCACTCAGGCTTCCCTCCCCATATTTATGCGCAAGCTCTCTCTCTCGCTCTCTCTCAAATGAATACATAAAACCTTTTTTAAAAAAAGGTATAAACAAATAATCACACACTGGAAGTGGACTGCTGTAAGTGCTTGTTGGGGGGGGGGGGGGAAGCCGGGGGAAGGGGGAGGGGAGAATGGAAGCGTGGGGGGAGGGGGGTGGTGAGGGGGGGGGGGGGGGGGGGAAGCCTGGGAAACGGATTGGAGACAATGGAAACTTTTTGAAAAAGTGCTACTTAGCCTTGGACTCATCCAGTCCGAAGAAGAATTAATGAGAGAGAGAGAGAGGGAGAGCGCGCCAGACTGTGAGCGTTTGCAAAGGTCCTGAGTACGAACATTTTCTAACTTCAAGGTCACCTGATCTCTTCGTGCTGCTGTATTCAACCTGACTTTCTCTCTGCTCCTCGTTAGGTAATTCTAAATAAATAACCCCAGAGGGGCCACAGCCAATATCATCTCTACGATTTTTGGGTTGTTTTGTTTTCAGCCCTAAAGAACATATAAATCAATTTTCCTGCAGGTGGTTCCTGAAAATACAGGAGTGGAGAAAATCCAGATAAATGCTTTTTCTCTTTATTATTAAAAACAAAACAAAACAAACCAACAATAACCACCGCAAAACCCCCTATATGCTCCGAATGTGGCTTAAGGAATGTCTGGCTTCATTTTGTCAGAACCGATTTTCCCATTTATATAAACCTCCAGACCACCCCCCCCCCGCCACACCCCCGAGTGGATGGCCTAGAGCCTTACCCGTTCCCGAGTAGAATTGATGACACCCAATTCCAATAGAACGCGCCGACAGGCCGGGTTCTGTGGCAGGTGTTTTGTTTTCTTTTGTGTTTTGGGGGGGGGTTGGCTTCTTTCTTCTGTTCTTGTCTCTGTTTTCTTACTTTTAAAAATGAACATCAACAAGGGTGGCCTTCAAGCCTGCGCAGAAAGGCGAGTGCGCGGGCCCTGCACTGTTATCAAAATGCAATCTCGGTGAGGTCTGAGCCCTTCCCCTCAGGGGGCTCCTCTGGGAATGTGTCGGGAGTGGAGAGCCTGGAAAGTTCCCCCCAGCCCCCGCTTCGCCACGTTCTGCTCTCAAGTCGCAGTTCAAGTCCAGTTGCCTGATGTGGATCCAATTCAATGGCGTGAGACCCGTCAGGCCGCGTAGGCAATCCGACCCCATTATTCTTCTCCAGCAAAGTGGGCACGCCAGGTTTGGAAACTTTTGAACTGTGTCCTCAACACTCAAAATCCAATTTCCCAGGCTTCTTCCCTGAAAAAAAGCAAAAAAACAAAAAAACAGGACAAGAAGCCAAGGGCTCAGATGGTGAGGCTAGGGGAATGTGTTTTTTTCCTTTCCTTTCTTTCTCTTCTCCCCTTTCAGAAAGCAAAATGACTCCTTTATTGGGGGGGGGGGGAATGCACAGTTTTAACTTCAGGGACTGGAGGGTGGCAAGGAATGTCGTCCCCAACGCCCATCCCTTAGGGAACTGTGTTTCCCTCTCGATAGTCTCCGTGTCCTGTGCGATGCTGATTTGATTCCGTCCTCCTCATGTCTTGGTCTTGTTGGCACAATTTTCATTACTAAGGCACGGGAGGGAAGGCCCGCAGGCTAGGAGAAGGCAGGCCTGCCCGGGTGGCCCTTACCGTCCTGACTTTCTCTCCTCTCTCAGTTTCCATGACACCATGTTCTCTTGGTTCCTCTTTGCTGGTCCAGCTCGACCTCCGACTCCTTCTTGCCCTCACAGTTTCCCTTCTACCTGCATCTCACTTGTTGTTGGAGGTTCTGTCCTGGATCGTGTCTTAAATCCCCAAGCACCTGAATCCAGAGGTCATTCCACATGCCCCCAGCCCCGAGCTGGACTTCACCTGGGTAACCCATGGACACCACATACTCAGCCCACCCCCCGCCCCAAAGCTGCCACTCCTTCATGTTCTCATTAAAGTATGACAGGTCACCCACATTTGGTGACACAGTATCCGTGTGCTGCTATAGGACGGGACAGCTCTTTGAGAGCAGCATGGCTTGAATCCCCAAACCTTTGCATGGGAACCAGACGCTTTTCCTTCTCTTCGTATGGTGAACAGATTCAGGTCACCCCTGCTAATTTTCTTCTTGCCTGTGGACTCTGAGTCATTTGCAGACTTAGTTTACCTCTTAGTGGACAAACAGTGGACAGACTGGCATCTTCTGAGGAAAGTGACTCTTTTTGATGTTTCTGGAGGGATTTTGGTCCTGATGGTGGCAATTTGGGTCATCTTTGAGGACCTAGATCCATGTGTGCTCCTTATCACAGATGTCGCCTATGAAGTCCCCTGACTTCTTTGCTGGGATACCTTGGAATCTACAGGAAGACAAGTCCATAGCAATGACCCCAGCTGGTTTTCACATAAGGAGATGAAGGTTAAGGTCTATGGCGGAGGTAGTCGGTAGCACAGGATTTGTCACCCAATGATCCGAATCAAAGAACTTAGTTATGATGCTAGAATGCTTCTAATGGTTCTCTCTGGTGGACCATTATTTCTTTCCATCCTCACCGCCCTAGCATTATTCCAAGACCTCAGTTTCTTGCCTAGATGATTGGAGCAGTGTCTTTGTCCTTCAGGCTTTCCAGTCTTTCTCTAGTCCATTTTCCCGTCTTCGTAAAATCAAGATCTAATCGCGCTGCTTCCCTTTGACCGCTTATGTTTTGTGTTCCCTTCTAGTAAGGAAGTAGAGTTCATAGAACATAAGATTAACCATTTTATTTTAAAGATAGTATTTTTTTGAAGTAATCTCTGCACCCAGTGTGGGCCTCGAACTCACAATGCTGAGATCAAGACTCACATGTCCTACTGACTGAGCCAGCTGGGTGCCACTACAATGAACCATTTCACTGTACAATCCAGAAGCTTTCACTACATTCGCATTCCTTTGCAACCATCATTTCTACCCCAAAATGAAGCTCCATGCACATTAGGTGGTGTTTCTCCTTTTCCGCCCCTGTCAGCCCCTGGCACCGTTAATCGGCTTTCTGACCCTATGCATTTAGCTGTTGAGGATATCATATATGAGCGAATCATACCATATGTGACCTGTGGTGCTGGCCTGTCATTTTCAAGGTTCATCCACGACACAGTCTGCCTCAGCACTTTATGCATGTTTGTGGCCAAATATCCCATTGTCTGTAAACATCCCACTTGCCTGTCTACTCTTCAGCTGATGGGCGTTTGGGTTGGGTCTTCATCTTGGGACTATGAGTGGCAGCACTACTAACATTCGTGCACGTGTTTTGGCTTGAATACCTGTTTTTAGTTCTTTTGAGTAGGAGGCTAGGGATGGAATTGCTGGGTCATATGGTTGGTCCCGGGTCGGCTGCTGAGGAACCTCCAGGGGATTTTCCGCAGCAGCTGTCCTAGACTACATCTTCGCCAGCAAAGCACAAGGGTCGCCATGTTTCCACGGTTGGTATTGCCCATTTTTGCTTGTTTTGCTCCTTACGTTATCGCTGTTACTGGCTTCCTAGGGTTGCCCTAACAAAGTGCCATGAACCGAGGGACTTAGGACTTTGGGTGGACCCCTTTCTTCCTATAGATCTCCTTCTGGGGCAAAAGGGAGAGCATGGATAGAATCATCCCAAGGTTTCTTTCAAGGTTCATAGTGTAGGATCCTAAGACTGCAAAGTTGTCCCGTGCTTGAAGTTACCTAGGCTCACATGTGTGTGTGCATGCACACACACACACAACACATTCATACTGCTTGTGGTAGGGTTTCTGCTCGGAGATGTAACGGTCTGTGGCAAGGACTTCCCATGCAGGGTTCTGGGTAGAAATCCCCTCACAGCAGAGGGAGGCACAGACGCAGGGGCACTGTGGCCCGCAAGCCGGTCACCTCTGAGAAAAAACAGCTTGCTGCAGGCATATGAACATTTCTCTCACGTGCCACAGACCAGAGGACCGGGAAGCCCTCGCTAATAGAAGGCAGGATGGTCCAGATGAAATAAAAACCTTCTGGGCCTGAATGGAATTTGCAGCCGCACACGTTATCTTCCTTCTCCAGCGTTAGCTGGAGCCCCTCTCCTTGCTGGGGGTGTCTCCTTACCCTTAGAGCTCTGGTAAGCCAGACTTCCTTCGGAGCCTCCATCGGTAAGGTCTGGTCAGGAGACAGAATTCACACCAGTTATCTCAACAGAGGGGATTTAATAGAAAGAATTATTAAGTAGGTATTGAACTAAAAAGACAAGAAGAACACAGAGATATCACAGGTAGAAAGCAGCTCCTACCCTTAGGGCTGGAGGAACAAAGATAAGAGGTTGGAATTATTAAAATTTAAAGGCTTGGAGGAGGAGTCCTGCCCAGCTGGGACTCAGACCTCTGTCTGAGAGTGTGGTCTGGCTGGTGTTGGATCTCTGAACTCGGAAGAGGGGTGGCGCTCTTATCCAAGTAGGGGGTGCCGGCCAGCTGGGGCTTGAGTCTCCGAGGGAGGTTAATGAGGCTGGTTCTGTGAGTCTTGGAGAAACCAAAAAGCAAAATCCTTTTGGCTGCTGCAGCCACAGCAGAGAAGCTGGGCTGGGTTGACACAGATGGAAACGGAAAGCCGAGAGGGAGCTGGTGGTAACCTGACGGGCAGGAGCGGCTCCCTGCTTCCCCTCCAGCTTTGCAGGGATCCCCATTCACAGAGACGACCTGGGAGCCACTTAGCAAAGCAGAAGTGTGGTTTGTTCAGCCTCTGTGGCCCAGCATAGGGTCTGGAAAAGTAGGTTTGAGACTCAGAGGTGGTAACATATTACCTGTGCCCAAGGCCCCATCGATACCTTTGTCTTGCTGAAGCCACGGGCCCTCTCCAGGGCTCCTGAAGCCCCTTGTAGCCCCTCATGAATCATCTTCCGAGTTCTCTCTTCTCCTGTTGGCAGTGAGCCCTACGAGAACGAGGGTGGCATTTTGTTGACCTCCATGTCCTCAAATACTCCAGCACCTGATCATAGTAGATATTCATTAAATGGCTGTTGAATGACCGCAGGACTGAGCCAATGGACATGGAAAACAAGGGTATGAGAGATTGGAGCCAAGATGAGAGAGGTCAAACCACAGCGGTGACAATGGTGTCCGGTGTCTTGGACTGGCACTTGTTCCCTGCACTTGGGTTTCCAGGACTTGGGGCCAAAGTGATGGTGGTCTCACTACTTCTCCCAAGCCACCAGCTGTGCAGAGAAGGCCAAGGTGCACAAAGCCATCCCCTGTTGGGTTGTTGGTGGGGGAGGGATGATAATCAGACACCTGCTAGGCTGAAAGTGCCGTGAAAATGCTCAGCAACAGGGAAACACATCAGCAGAACCAGGACGAAGGCAGGAGGGGTACCAGAATGCGGACCCTTCAGGGCCGGGAGCCAGCCTATTCCTCCAGCTCCGATGCTGGGCAGTCAAACTCCGTCCAGCCTCAGTCCACAACTCATTCCCTGCAGCTTTCCTCTGCCTGAAACTCCAGCCTCTGCCCACCTGATTAATTCTTAATCATCCAGAAAAACTCAAACCAGTCGTCTCCTCTTCTGGTAGTTTTGCTTCCCAAGCTGCTGATGCTTTTTAGGCATCTGCAGCTCCCCATTCTTTCTCCCCAAAGGCAGCAGACGGTCATTACTCATCCAGGCTCTGGAGCCTAGATGCAAAGAAATCCAGATACCCTCAGTTGCCAGTTGTCAGTTGGGCGTTCTTTCTTTCTTTTTTTTTTTTTAATATTTTATTTATTTATTTGACAGAGAGAGATCATAAGCAGGCAGAGAGGCAGGCAGAGAGAGAGGAGGAAGCAGGCTCCCTACTGAGCAGAGAGCCCGATGCGGGGCTCGATCCCAGGACTCTGAGATCATGACCTGAGCCGAAGGCAGACGCTTAACCCACTGAGCCACCCAGGTGCCCCGGGCGTTATTTCTTACCCGACCTCCGTTTCCTCCGTTGTACCAAAAAGAAAAAAAAAAGTCCTCCTTGTGCACTTCCTGCTGCAGAGTGTGTCTGGGACCACTGCAGCATAGCAGGCATTTAAATTGCTTTGAACACTGGCTCGCGCAGGGAATGGGATCCCAAGCCCCGGTGGTTAGTGTGATTATTACTGTGTCTTATAATTGCTTCTTCCGGTGAAATCTCTCTTGCCACATCTCGCCGGGGATTTCAGCTCATTTGTTGTTGTCTTCCCATGCCCTGGTACGTAGTAGGTGTTCAGTGAACACCAGAGATAAAGCAGAGAGCATGAAAGCATCCGAATTTTGATTAAGTGGCTTGCCCAAGGCATCACGGGTTTCCTTAGTGGAACTGCCTGTGGAGTAAGGAATTCACAGGAAATTTGTGTGGTTGCTGAAAATGTTTCTTCGTTGGAGAAACCTGTTTGCCTGTAACAATAGTCTAGTTAGGGTAAACATCATTAAGATTTTCTTGAGAAACTGCCGGCAGGTCGACACAGCAAACATCAGAGCCCCCATAGGACCATGAATGCAGATAACATGAGGCAAGGCTCTTTTGTTGGATAGGGATAGAAACTCATCCAGAAGGAAAAAGAACCCTTGGATTTGTCAAAGGCTCCTGGGACGTTGAGTAGCTGAGGGGAGAGCGCTGGGCCTGGGGGGCACCCAGAACCAGGGGCTTTCGCTCTCTTGTCTCTAGCTGGTCTTCCTCTAGATTTCACTATTTGTTTTTACTTGTTTCCAGATATCCTAGAACATAAGTGATGCTAGGACAGGGACTCTGTGGTCGTGTTCTAGGGCTGCTGGAACCAAAGACCACAGACTTCCTCTCCTCTGGTTCTGGAGGTTTTAAGTCCGAAATGAATGAGTCCACATGGTGACAAGTCTACTGCAGAGGCATCAGTGGGGCCAAGTTCCTTCTGAAGCCCCGGCATCATGGGTCACTTGCCTGTTCCACTTGCAGAGGCTGCTCGTGTTCCTTGACTTGTGTTCTCCCCACTTGGAAGGCCAGCAGCTTCAAAGGCCACATCTTCAAATCTGACTTTTTGATGCTGAGCCTCCTGTCTGTTTCTTATAAGAACCTCTGTGAGTACACTGTGAATAATCCGGGGTAATCTCTCCATCACACGATTTTCACATCGGCCAAGTCCCTTTTGCCATACAGGGTAACACATTGATTGGGTTCCGGGGATCTGAGGATGGATATCTTTTCTTGACAAGGCATGGGGAGGAAGGGGGTTGCATCATTTGTCTCTGGAATCATTAGAATGTCTTGTGTAGGGTAAAGTGAAAAATGCCATTGATTGGGTGGGTAAAAGTAAAAATACCGCTGTGCATATCACCTTCAATCTCTTCCTTCAAACAGGTTTCTTCTCTGTGCAGGAAAACTTATGACCTCTGGGAAGCTTGATTCCCTTCTTAGTTCCCTTTGAAAAATCTTGGGAGAATTATTCTGATCAGCCCTAATTGGTGCAGGTCTGTGGACCAGTCGCCTATGTAGGTATCAGGGTGTGTGTGTGTGTGTGTGTGTGTGTGTGTGTGTCTTCCACTTTAGCATATAAAGGGTTATTTTTGGACATGGGGGGTAGTTCATCTCCGTGATACAGACAGACGATGTAGGAAAATGTGAGTGACCTGTACCTATCTGGAAAGAAAAGCACCTGAAAATGGATACTTTTAAAATGTGTGCCTATCATTCCCTGTAGGAATTTATTATCCTCACTTTTGCCCCAAAATAGATCATTTCATGAGAACATGTCTGATGATGCTTCTGGTTGTGAGGGTTCTAGACCAGTGGAAAATTTTTTGTTTGTTATTTTGTTTGTTATTGAATTTTTTCATTGTTATTTATTTTTTTAATTTTAATTCAGGTACCGTTAACATGTAGTGTTACATTAGTTTCAGGTGTACAATATGGTGATTCAACAGTTCTACACATTTCTCAGTGCTCATCTCGATAAGTAAACTCTTAATCTCCATCACCTGTTTAGCCCATCCCCTCCCCACCCCGCCTCCTCTCTGGTAACCATCAGTTTGTTCTCTACACTTTCAAGTCTGTTTCTTGGTGTGTGTATGTCTCTCTCTCTCTCTCTTATTTTCCCTTTTGTTTCCTAAATTCTGATAGTAACATCTTTCCAGATATGTCTCCTGAGGTGAGGGAAACAAAAGCAAAAAGAGGAAACAATGAGCAGAACTAAAAGACAACCAACAGAATAGAACAAGATACTTACAAAGGACATAGCCAATAAAGGGTTAGTATCCAATATACATAAAGAACTTCTACAGCTCAGCACTGAAAGACACAAATGACCCAGTTAAATAAATGGCTCGGAGAATGTGAACAGAAATTTCTCCAAAGAAGATATCTAGATGGTCAACAGATACATAAAAAGATGCTGAACATCACTCATCAGGGAAATGCAAATCAGAATTACAGTGACCAACCCCTCACACCTGTCAGAATGGCTAAGCTCACTGGTTTTTAATTCTGTCAGACTCAGTGCTCTCTCTTATTAAAAATAATATCTGACTCCCCTTTTATACTCTGAAGTAAAATTCATAAATAATATGTACACTTGCACAATTTTGGAAATAATGATCAAGGTGTAATATGAAAGAATTTAAAAAGGTGATTTATAGTGAAATACCTTGTGTTTCAGTATGTCAATTACTAGGCATACACTATGCCATAAATAGCAAACTCCCTCACAAAATTCCAAAATGCTGCTAGGTTGCTCTTCCATCTGCATTGAAAACTACTTCCCTTGATAAATAGTCATTGTTACTTAATGTATGACTAACCTCCATCCTAATCCATGGCAAGTAATTTCTATCAGAAATTCTTCTGATGCTTCGTGGCACTTACTCCAACCTGAAGCTATCTTGTTTGATTATCTGTTGACCCATTTATTGGCTCAGTCCTCTACTTGAACATAAGCTCCATAGTATTGGGAATCCTGTCTTTTTTCAGTGCCCAACATACGGTAGAAGCTTAGTATATATCTGCTGAAGAAATGAATCCTCTTCTTGACAAATCAAAGCACTTCGAACCTGGAAAGACCCTTTCTGATCATCGGATTTGATGACTGCACACCAAGCGGGGAGGAATGGACTTGTTGATGGTGACATGGCTGGTAAAGGGGAAGGTCCTGGGTCTCCCACCTCCTAGTCCATGCCCTGCATTCAGGCATCAAGGATGCATTAAGTGTATCCTTCAATAACCAAACAAAGATTTTCATTCAGAGACATGAATGCTTCTCTTTATCCCAATCAATCAGGCAAGAGGGATTTAAATATGATCACTTCTAATGAAGATGAACAATCATTAGTCTATACTAGCTGGCATGTGAGACCTTCCATTTTTTTCTTACGTTTTCTGTCAACCTCCCATGTCTGTCCTACAGAACCCCAAACTGCCCACTCTGGGGTGCTGAAGTAGCACTTCTTTTCAGCAATTAGCCAATGCAGCAAGTGCAATTTATTTTTCTTTTTTCCGATCAACCTTCCAGCTAGACAAATTTCTTGTTGAAAAGAAAGCAAGGGTATGCTTTACAGATGGCATGAAAGAGGAAATAATGACCGAGAGCACAAATTGCTGAAAATAGCATGTGCCAAGGGCTACTTTGCAGTATTAGCTGATGAATTTTGCCAGCTCAGTAATGTTGCAGCAATAGCAAACCACTTGCAGGTTTTCCTTGTTTGTTACATTCAAAGAGACGGTGCATCTTAGCATACAAAGCAATATGTAACAGCAGTTGGGTCTGCTTAGATTTGGAAGTGAGCTGAGAGAGCAGTTTGCATTTGCTTTTGATTTCTCTCTGCGAGGAGGCCGTGATTTCTTGCAGCAACTCTGAAAGTCGTATTCTAAAACCCAGAGAAATACAAGCGAGAAGGCAACACAGGTGCATTTAAGAACAAGTAAGAGCAAGGGGGAGTCAGTGATTTGTTTCTGGAAGCCACTGACCCATTTATAACTTACTTCAGGCTCAGAAATAAAGCCTGTAAGTTCACCTCAAATGAATATGGGCATGAATTAGTACAGGGGCTGTTTCAAATGTAGCTGAAGCTTGGGACTGAGGAAGTCCGGTTCTGCTTTCTTCCTGAAAGGATGGTATTCATCCAGTCTTACAAAGATCTGGGCTTGTTTCTTGACTCCAAAGGAAGACTTCCTATTCTGGAAAATAGCCCTTCACTGCACCTTCATTCACACCTATAGAGTGAAGGAACCCCTGATTTTAATAATGGATTGTTTCCTAACGCCTAATGATTACTCTGGATCTGGATGACTGAAAAATTTTAAGCTTAGTGGCCACCCGCCTAAATTGTGTCACATCAGCTGAAAGAAACTCGAACGTGTTATTATCATGGGTGTAAGGGACATTAACCAGACCAGACTCATCTTTGCACCTGTAGGGAAGCCAACCTCCCCAGAGATGTGACCTGTCCAAGGTTCTGATGTGACATGTCCAAGGTTCTGATATTACCTGTCCAAGGTCCTGAAGTGACCTGCTGGCAAGTCTTACATTGAAAACCAGGGTTGCAGTTCAGATCCCTGCCTTTTCACTCACTCACCAGCAATCTCTGGGGCAAGTTACATAACCTCTTTTGACTCTGTTTTCTCATGTGTAAGATGAAGGTAACCAGAATAACGCCTGCCTCACAGGGTTGATAAGGAGGACAGAAAACGTGACGCACTCTGTGTGGTCCTTTGTACATATAACCTGCCCAATAAATAGTACCGTTTATTATCTGGGTGGTCACCATCTCCACTGCCACCGTGATTATATTTATTCCCAGTTCCATGTGTGTGTCTTGTCCTGGCTGCAGACACAGCCGTTCCAAAGCCTGAAACACAGAGGAATCCTAACAGGGAAACGGACTGAAAACTGAATCTTTTGTCTCTGTAACTTGTCTATTCTACATCCAGATGTAGCCAAAATAGATTTCTTAATTAGACATCATTCCTGTAGGTCTTAAGTTTAATCCTTCAAAAACAAAACAGAGAGTTTTTTTTTCCTGACAAGTATTTGGTTCATGTTTTTTAAAGGAAGAAAAAAAAAAAATCAGGGAGCAGGTGGTGCCTTTTCATCTGATTGACCCAGCTGGTTTTGTCTATTTTTCCTTTTTAATTATTAGGGGAAATGTCAATGGAGCAGCTACACTCTTCGCTGTCTGGGACTGAATTATAAAAATTAAAACATTTATTTTACTCAGATTGCCAGTAGCGAAGCTAAGATCCCTCCCACTGGGGTTTATCTAAACCTCAGCGAAGTGATGAAGACCTCATCGGGGTCAGATCTTCATACACCCAGACACTCTGCCAACCCAACCAGTTTGTTCTCCGTGGGTCCACGTCTAGTTTCCTGATTAAAAAGTTAGAGGTAGAAGATTTTTCAGATTTAAATCAAAGAATTTGAGTTATCCTCAACATAGAGGCAAGCTTGTTAATAAATTTGTGTGAACTTCCTATATACAAACAATAGGAATGTAATTGGCCCCAACAGATGGCCTAGTAAACTCTTGTAGGGTGTAGGAGTTTGACCTGTCTTGCTTACTGTTATATTCTTAATACCTTAGAAGTGACACATGGGCATTTAATTCATAGGATGCGAGTGACCTGAAGGACTAACCCCACACTGTTCACCTGCACGCAGCGAGACCCTAGACATGCATACTTATATCCAGTCCTTGTGGACACTCTGTGCCATGGCTGCTGTGACCTTCACTTCACAGGTGGGGAAACTGGGGCTCAGAGAATTGATGCCATTTGCACATGGTCAATTAGCTGGAAAGTGGCAAACGCACAGTCCGAACTCAGATCTGTGTGCAAAATGGGTATTTCCTCCTTGATGACATTTCCACAAAAACTCGGTTGCTGTAATGACACATTCATCTCCATAAAAAGAACTTCAGAATGGAGATTGTCTCTCAAAACTGCGAGGGTTGCACGTTGGCTCTGTGCTAGCAGAAGGTATATTGGAAGGAGGCTCTCTGGCCTTGGAATTGGCCGGAGTGTTGGACACAGTGACCTGTAATGTCTCTGTCATCTGTGACATTACTCATCCATTCATTCACTGATGCTTTAATTCTGTTTCCTCTTCATAAGTGTACACAATTTTTTTAATGGATTTTATTAGAGAGCATGCCTGAGCAGGAGGAGGAGCAGAAAGAGAGGGAGAGGGAAGGACTCTCAAGCAAACACCCTGCTCAGCACAGATCCCAATGCCAGGCTCCATTCCAGGACCCGATATCATGACCTGAGCCAAAGTCAGATGCTTAACTGACTGAGCCATCCAGGGGCCTCAGTAGGTATACATGATTAAAGAAAGATGCTCTCAGTCCTTAGGGCCAGAAGAAACTGTGATTCTTCTAGACATCTGGGCTCATTTTATCCAGTGAATAATATAAACCATAACCTGATTAGGGGTGTGTGTGTGTGTGTGTGTGTGTGTGTGTGTGTGTGAGTGAATTTTTCCATGTTCACTTGTTTTTCCATCGTGTGTTCCTGGGTATATTTATAAGCTGTATCACATCCTTTCTTTGGGGCTAATAATGCAAATGCTTCTATGCCTCTGTGCATATGTGTGTGTGTGTGTGTGTGTGTGTGTGTGTACCTGCATGCTCCCCTCTCCTTTCAATCTTGAGCCTTTGAACTTCAGCCAGTGCAAAGGAATAGAAATATTTCTGGCACTAACTTCAATTAGAGCCAGCCAAAACAAGCGGGCATACCGAATGTCTGTTTTCCCCATCTCTGATCCAAGAGCATCCCGTCACAGGATCCTAGCCAACCTCACCCTCTCTGGAACAAGGGCCATTTCTCTCTTGCAAGCTCTAGGGCCCTAAATCTGACTTCCTTGGAGGGGAGGACAGTTTGTGTCTGCCAAGGGTAACTGAGGCCTCTGCATCTGTCACGCTGGTCCTTCCAGAGCTCTTGCCAGATCCAGTATGCTGATCCATTACGCTGACCTGCTAATACTAACATTAGTGCGACTGTGCTGAGAGCCAAGGCTGGAAACCAAATCCATAGCAAGGAACTGCCCGGGCCAGCGACACCGAACCAGGACTTATTTTGTTAGAGAATATTCCGTTTGCTCCAGTAATGAGAACTCTTTAGAGATTGGTTAAGTCAATTCTGCCCATCTTATCAGATTTATTTTTAATGAAACTGAACAATAGTTTCATTTGTTATGTTATTAGTTTTCCCAGTAGAAGCCGTGAGACTTCAGCAGTGAACGCAAAGCCGGCGAGTTGTGCCAGCATCACTGGCTTATCAGTGATGCGTGCCAGTTGGGATGGCACATAGTGAAAGGCTTCTGTCCTCTTCTGGGTCTCCTTCCTCGCTCCTGGGACTTGGAGCTGCAAGGCCATCTTCTCTCTCATGGAAGCTCTCTGAGCCTGACTCATCTCGTCTGGTCATCCCTAGTTCGTAAACTGCCAGAGCTCCCGACGGCCACTCCTTCCCCAGTTGCGAGCTGAGTGTCCTTGGCCAAGGGACTTGACCTCCTCAAGCCTTGTTTATTTCCCATTTGCATGGTGGCGATAACCTAAGTCATTCCATAGCATTTTCATAGGAATTGAATGTGAAAGTATCTAAGAAACATGTAGTTTGTGTGGCATGTAACAGGTGCTCAGTAAATGCCATCCTCCCCTGGTTTCTTTGTGTGTGTGTGTGTGTGTGTGTGTGTGTGTCTACCTCAGAAGGCAAGGTACTCCCTCGGGGGCAGGAACGACATTTTGAGTGTCTGATCCCAAAATGCTTGTCTTGACTTAGCTCCAAGGCAGTTGCTTTGTTGAGCTGGTGGACATGACCCCAAATGCAGATTCCTATCATCTTGGAACTTCTCTTCTTCTTTCAAGGCTCAGTGCAAATATCCTTTCTTCCAAACCCTTCACTGTTGAGACCCGGAAGATGGAGCTTACCAGTAGAAGACACTTTGTGTTGCATTCCAACACAAAACAAAAATCTGTCGACCTTAGTTCAGACCCCGATTTTCAGGTAGGTTAGTCTTTTGAGGTTGGGCTCCCTTCTCTTCTCAGGCTAGTGGTTATGGAGTCAAGGAGCTCAGAGAAGCCTATCCAAGATAGGAAGGAGAGAGTAAGGCAAAGGAGTGGCCAGACATTGGGTTTCCTGACAAGTCCAGCCACAGCCTGATTCTGTGGAGATCTCTGGAGTGTTGATTGTACCAGGAATTTTCCCATTCTCAGGAAGGGGTTGACAGACAAGCACACTGGGTGGGCATCACTCCAGTGCAGGGGTGCGCACAGTCCCCTGGATGTCTTCCAGCAACTCTAAACTTCCCAGAAATACAGATAGCCTCTGGTCTAGAAGCTTGGAAACAGCTTGGTGGCATTCAAGAGTTGAGTCCTTTATTATTTCTTAGAGAAAAAAAAAAAATAAGGAGGGGTTTGGCAGAATGGCTCTGATACCTTATCCCCTCCCCCTCCCTTTCATTCTGAACATGTTTAATTGGAGTGTTGGGTAATTAATTGCGTGTCTATTGCAATATGGTGTTTACTTACAAAGCACTGTGGGCCATGTCACCGATTAGCCATTTTCTCTGACGCCTGTCGGAGTGCTAATTACAAGCAGACGCGGTACACTTTCTCTGACAAAGACAGGGGAGCGTGGCACAGAGTTTTCTCCCACATCTCTGCATGTCCCCTTCATCTGGACCAGGCTCTGGTTGGCTTCCATAACGCTCATGCTGCAGCTCAGGAGAAAGGCTGCCAGGAATCAGACAAAGACCGTGTGAAGCTTGTAACCATGGTCCAATTGTATTGTCATCGCTGGGGCACCCCCGTCCCCCCGCCCTCCCTCCCTCCCAGAATGTGTTCCTGGCCCTGGAGATTCTGAAAAAGTCAGACAACCTGTAACCCATAAATCACAGAGCTGGAAACCCTTTGCCATCTTCCCAGACCCTGCCAAACAATTATGCAGTGAAATGTTCTAATTGTACTCTGATTTTAATGTTAATACCCATTTCCATAATTTCTCTGGATCTTTACAGTGCTGTTTAATACTTGCCAATGAAGCAAATGAACTAGAAGGAACACCCACAGATGGCTCATGTTTCCCATTAAGCCGGTGCACTAAGATCTGCTTTGTTTTGCGTTCGGTTTGGGCAGCCGAGCTGTTCACAAAGAAGCCGGCCTGAAAGCTTGCCCAGATCTCTAAATGGCCACCTTGAAACCAACTCCTCTTGAGTGAGCGGGAGACACTGGGAACAGAATGGAGTGTCTTCTACGGGGTCAGATGGGATGGGGGCTCTTCCAAACATCCCTGGCTCAGGTCCTGCCTCCCCCCACCACCTGCCTTACCCTTCCAGCCTCCACAGTGGGTCCGGTGCAGGGGGTGCTCAGACCATCAGGGAAGGATGCTGTTCCCCCCACCACACATGTACTCTTGCTCTGGCACATCTGGAATGTCCTACTCACCTTGCTTCGACCTTGAAGACACAGAAACTCTTCTCGGAGGCCCTCCTGCCCCTAAGGAGGCAAGAGTTGAATGATTTATCTCAGCCATAGCACAAAGCTGGTCTCCGTGAGTTCTTGGGCACAAAGCACCGAGTAGGAGGCTGTGTACAACAGTGGGCTCTCCCTCCTTTGGGTTCTCCCAGCAACCCGGGCGGCCATCAGCAAGAACACACATCACATCCGCACGGTGGGCTTGTCTTCCCTCCCCAGTGGAGAGAAGCGCCCTTGAGGAGCTTCCCTGGGCCCCGTGCTCCTCTCCCATGTCATCATGAAATTTCCTACAGATTCTACTTATCACTCTCTCTCTTAGTAAATAACAACTGGGCTGGCAGAAACCTACCTATATCTGGATTGCTTTAAAAGGAAGACTGGCTCTTACAGTGAGGGAGGCCAAAGGAGGGAACAGAGAATAAAATGTATCAGCATTCTCTCTTCCTTTCTCACCATTCATGTCTCTCTGTATGAGCACTGACCTCTCAGATGAAGCTTTCTCCTTGAGCTGGACCCGTGGCCACTGTAGCTCTGGGTGCTTAGCTGCGTGGTTTTCAAATAGAAAAGAGAAGGACCTGGCACCTGGGTGGCTCAGTGGGTTAAAGCCTCTGCCTTCGGCTGGGGTCATGGTCCCAGGGTCCTGGGATCAAGCCCTGCATGGGGCTCTCTGCTCAGCAGGGAGCCCGCCTCCTCCTCTCTCTCTGTCTGCCTGCCTCTCTGCCTACTTGTGATCTCTGTCTGTCAGATAAATAAATAAAATCTTTTAAAAAATCATCTTTGCTGATAGGAGCTTGAATGTGTAATTGCACAGATCTGGACTTAAAAAAAAAAAAAACAAACAAAAGAAAAGAGAAGGACCCTCTTCCCTGTTCCAGCTCCGAAAACCTCAGAAAGGGACTGGAGGTCCCACAGTTGGGTCACATTCCTGCCTCTGGACCTTTCACTGGAGTCAGAACACGGAGCATTCTGATTGGCCATTTTGGGTCAGGTGTGTGCACTTGGCTGCAGAGATGAAGACCCTCAGCTCCACTGGACCCTTTGACCCAGCCCTGCCCTCAAAGGAGGGGAGAGAGCCGTACAGACACAATCACTGGGGAACCTTTGTGACCCCAACTACCCTCCCCATCACAGGTCTTCGGACAACAGACAACCAGTGCTATTTCTTTCTTTTTTTTTTTTTTTTAAAGATTATTTATTTTTTTTTTTGACAGACAGAGATCACAAGTAGGCAGAGAGGCAGGCAGAGAGAGAGAGAGAGGAGGAAGCAGACTCCCCACTGAGCAGACAGCCCAATGCGGGGCTCGATCCCAGGACCCCGGGATCATGACCTGATCCGAAGGCAGAGGCTTTAACCCACTGAGCCACTCCAGTGCCCCACCTGTGCCATTTCTAATTACAGTCTCATGTTTACATTTATGTGTTTAATGCCTGTGTCTATCGCCTGACTGAAAGCTGGTTGTTCAGTACGGGCGACCCAATTTGTGCAACATAAACGCTTGTCAGGTAAATGTTTGATTTCATCTCAACAGCATTTGCAAATTCCTGATAGATATTAACCTTTAGGATCTCAGAATAAGAAGATGAATTTGTGGGAATCCTTGGGAATTTCCCAGAAGTTATTTTGTACTTATAGAACAGGATTACTTATGTGTTTTCCAAAATAATAATATATCATTGTAATGACTCAACATTAATAATTTTTTTTTTCTGTGATGGGGCTACAGTAGATGGTGTAGAGGTTTTCTGCCGCAGAAAAGCATGGTTTGTTCTGAATGACTACGAACTGATCATTTGGGACAAGATTAGATATTTCAGGAATACGCAGAAATTAGTTGTACCTGCAAGACCATAGAAATCACCACCAAAATGAAATTCCAAATAAAAGCCACTTTAACAATGGGAAGATAATTCCAAACGTAGTCTTTTAAAATTATCATCACATTGAAAATTTAGAACACGAGACATTCACTGCCCTCTCCAGTATTCCGATCTGTGTTTTGTGAGAAATGATGCAGACACGGAAGAATCTCTTTGCTTTTGCTGTTGCTCTTCGTCGAGTTGGTAGGGAAACATCCAAAAGCATCTTCAAGTCAAGCATTAGAGCTCATGTTGCTTCCTGTACGAGCTCTTGCCTTTTTTTTTAAAGATGAGTCTCTCTCTCTCTCTCCCCCTTCCGTCTTTCGTTCCTTCGCCTATTTATGTCTGTCTATCCATCCATATTGTGTTTAATAAACTGCTACAGTCTGTAATGAATATTCAAACCCGGGAACGAGCCAGTGAACATTATTGCGTACTATTTAAATAATGTCATGTTGTGTCTCCTAGCAAGAGTAACACAGCACGACACAGAATCACATGTTGAAATAGACTATGTAGCGGCTTATTTTGTTTCTAAAATTTACTTTCCCTTGGAACACCTCTCCTGGTATTTGTATATACTATGCATGTAAACTTCTTAGTGCTTATACTGCTTTCAAGAATGATTTACCATTATCAGCAGAAAGGGCCGAGAACACACCCTTTTAACATGGCGGCAAGGACTGGGAGTCTGATTTGTTCATCACCCCGGCTTCCCTGAACTTCCCCGTCCCACTCCAGAAATGTTCATCTTTGACTCTACGTGTCAGCGTTTGCTGTTTTTGCTTTCTGTCAATGGCAGCAGGTTCCTTCAGTAACGCCTCGTTGCCGGGAAGACATTCCTGCGTGGGAAGTGGAGGCTGTGTGTAGGCTAGAGACGGGCAGCAGTGGCCCCCAGGACCTTCTCGAGACCAACAGTGGTAGCTTCCCTATAGACCACGCTTCCTCTATGATAAGCACCCCATGCCCATGGGGTGCGTAAGGTATGTGACACATACCACTTTGCCTTTAAGGACACTGAGGCTCAGAGGGGATCTGCCCAAGGTCACGTGCCTAGAACGTTTCTCTGCTTGATCACACTACCTGTCTTCCCTCGAAACCCCAGTATTTACGCCTTCTGCAACTTCCTTTCCTTTTTTTTTTTTTTTTTAAATTTCTGTGAGGAATGCAAGTGTATTTATATCTTTTGGCAATGCTACTAGGATACTCCTGTTATTTGTTTTTAATCATTTATGGAATGCTTACAATGCAAGTGTTTTATATATTCCCATGTGTAAAATGTCATCCTTCCACAAAGCCCTGATGTCGGAGCTGTTATCGTTCCCCATTTCGCCAAGGGAGAACCTGAGACCCAGAGGCACTTCCCTCAAGTCACTTGATAAGTGACAAAACTGATAAATGAACACGCTTCTGTCTTGCTCTGAAGCTCATGTTCTTAAACACAACAACATCCCGCTTCCCACCATCAGCAAATGAGGCCAGCTGAGCCCTGGGAGTGGCTGGAACGTCATTGTACTCAGGGAAGCGAAATGCTAGAGCTGGGAGGTCTTTAAGAGGCCACGGAGGGGAATTGAACAGATGGGGAAACTGAGGCACAGAGGACCTAGCAACTAGCAACAACCTAGCAACTTTATAACACACTTTGATGTCTATCCACTCATAGTCCTCAAAGCACCCCTCCTCTAGAAATGACAAAACGAGGCACGGGGGGTGGTGGCGGGGATCAACGAGCAGTTCAAAGTCACTCGACTAGGAAGGGACACACGGACATCTCTATCCCAGGGTTCGTCCCCTGCCAGCCTGGTCTCTGGAGTCTTCTTTCCTTTGTCTTCCTTGACTGAGAGGTGTGGTTTTGCCACTGGGGACAGTCCTTGGCCAGCCAGGTACCTGATGGACTTATTTTAAGGGGGAGGGAGAAGCAGGGAATGAACAGCGACCTTTGTTCTTGTTATTACAGGTTTTTAAACTCATATCGTGAATATTTTCCCTGGTTTGGGGGTTGGGGAGGACAGTGATTTGCCCAAAGATTTCATTTAGGACATTCATTCTTTTCCCTCCTGCCTTTTTTTTTTTTTTTTTTTTTGAGAGTTTGTGTTTGCAGGGACAGGTGACAGCCTCATTTCTACAATCCCAGGCTAAAACTAAAATCTAAAGCAAATGTTCACCGCACTGCCAGACACCTCGAGTGCCTTTAGAACCAAAGATAGAGGCATGTCATTGTGCTGTTATTTGCAGAAGTGTTTGGCTCAGCTCTGAAGGGATCATTTCATTCAGTTTTGTTTAAAATCATGTATCCAGGAACTAAAAAAACAAAACAAAACAGAAAAACAGCATTTGGCTCTGGGAGAGAGGAACTTTCAGTAATTTATACTTTACCTTTATTATAAGTCTCTGTGCGTGTGTGTGTGTGTGTTGTATATATATCATATTCTTTTGGCAAGTAATGCATTTAATTAATCTGCATGGAGTTTTAGTTCAACATAGTTGATTAGCACGGTAGACACGGTGCCTTTTTAATATAACAAATCTACTGAGAAATATCCTTACTTAATGAGCTGCGTCATTTTGGGAAAGTTTGTCTTAGAACTAACGTATGAAAATAGCACTGTATTTTTTTTTATGGTGCGTGCTCAGAGCCAAATAAGTCATCCCGTGTATGAATAGGGTTCTAAATCTTCTACAGTCTGTAGCACCTCCCCATCCCTGCGTATTGTGGATTTCTCCCAAACTTCTGCAGGTTGGTTTCTGTGGCATGTCAAAGGGCCAGAATCCTCTCCTGCGCTTTCAGTCAAGGTTTGCTATAGGTCATCTGAAGACAGAAGGGATATTTATGATGGACGAGGGATGGGAATTACCTTCAACCCCTTTGTGGACTTGAGGACAAATTGAGTCTCCTTGACATATTCAAGCACGGGTGCCCATTGATAGGCACAGCCTCTAGTTCCGTCACCCAGATTTGCATAGAATAACTCTGCTAACTTCTCTTTCCCCAGCCCCCCCACCCCCCCAGCGCGTGACATGCTGACCTTTTGTCTATAACTCATTCATTATTCTAAGCACCAACCACTCTGCGCAGACCTTCAGCGGAAGGAGGAGTTTGGTGATGTGAGCCAAGGCTCAGAAATTCCGTTTTGGTTCTTCCTAGACTTGATGACCTATGGGCCACTGACACACCTCTGACATCTACACCAAGGTCTTTTTTTTTTTTTTGGAGGTGTGATTTATATACAGCAAAATGCACAGCGTGCAATCCCACAGATCAACCAGCTTTGACAACCTTACATATTCGCGTAAACTGTTTGCCTGTAAAGCGATCACACACACTCGTCCTGCAAGAAAGCTGCCCATTCACCTTCCTTCTCCGGTGCCTCTTTCCACATTCCCATCGTCCGGAACGACCACTGATTTGATTTCTATAACTGTAGAGTCCCCTTGCTTGCTTCAAACTTAATATACATGGACTCCGAACAGCGAGGGCTCTTTTCTCTCTGGGTTCTGTTACTGAACATCTTTTTGAGAATCGCCCTTGGGTTTATACCGGTTCTTTGTATCTTTCACTGCGGAGGCGTGTCCACGGTATGCAGAAGACCAGTGAGTTCCTTCTTGGCTGATGAGCTGCTTCTGGTTTGGGGCTGTTATGAGTACAGCTTTGATATGTATCCTGAGCCTCGCACTGAGTGTGTTTCCCCTAAATTCCTGCATGGAAGCCCTAACCCCCCCCGTGTGGTGGCTACTTGGTGGTGAGGCCTTTGGGAGATAATTTGGAAAAGGTCCCCAGAGTGGATCACTCCCCTCCCCCATGATAGGATTAATGTCTTCAAGAAAAAAGGAAGAGAGGGGATGGAGATCTGTGTGTGTGTGTGTGTGTGTGTGTGTGCGCGCGCGCGTGCGTGCAAATGTGTGTGTGACTGTGTGGGAAAAGTGGGAGGCGGCCGTGTGAGGACTAAACCAGATGACGACCTTCTCCGTGAACTGGAGCATGTGGGTGCCCCGACCTCAGACTTCCATCCTCCAGAACCGAGAGAAATAAATGTCTGTTGTTCAGGCCACCCAGACTCCATGGTGCATCTTGTAACCGTCCAAACTGTTAGAGATAATCGGGCAATAAGGCATTTGGTGAACCTGTGTTTTTATTTCTTTTGGTTAAATAGGACGGAATCGCTGGGTCACAGAGTGGATCCATGTTTGTTTTAAAGAATGGCCACACAGCTTTCCTCCGTGATGGGAGAGTCACTTAGCCTCACTGTCACCCGGTGTGTGATTTGTCATAGCTGTGCTGGTCGTGTCTCATGTTGGTTTTAATTTGCATTTCTCCTGCGACTAAAGATGTTAAACGTTTTTCCTTGCATTGAGTAAATATTGGGATACCTTCTTGTGTGAATTATATATATGATAAAATCTTCTGCCCGTTTTTCCAAATTGGGTCGTAGGAGCTTCCTTTTCTTTTTCTTTTTAATGTATTCAGGATACAAATGTTTTGTCAGATAGGTTTATTGTCAGTATTTCCTTCCGGTCTACCTCCTGCATGTTTATCTTATTTTTTTTAGTGCCGTTTGATAAACAGACATTTAAAATTTTCATCAGGTCCTTTTTAAAAATTTTTTATTAATACATTTATTTAAAGACATTTATTAGAGAGAGCATGAGCAGGGGAAGGGACAGAGGGAGAGGGAGAGGGAGAATCTCAAGCAGATTTCCCGATGGGCAAGGAGCCTGACATGGGGCTCAACCTCAGGATCCTGAGATCATGACCGTAGCTGAAATCAGGAGTCAGATGCTTAACTAACTGAGCCTTCCAAGTGCCTCACATTCTTTCATTTATAGTTAGTATTTCTGTGTTTTAAAAAGTCATTGCTTACTGCAAAGTCATAAAGATATTCTTTTATGCATTCTTCTAGAGTATTGTTTTAGCATTTATGTTAGGTCTGTGATCTGTCCCAATCAATGAGGGTATAGAACTCAGGATTTTTTTTTTAATAGCAATATTTGTTGAGAAGTCTCTTGCCTATTGAATTTCTTTCACCCTATGTCAAAAACCATTTGATCATACATCTATTTCCAGACTTTTTTCTCTTCTGCTGATCTGTATATCTGTCTTCTTCTGACCTGCTTTATAGTAGGTCTTGAAACCAGGTTGAGCACATCCTTCAACTTAATTTTTCTCCTAAATTGTTCTTCAAAATTGTTTATGCTCCTCTAAGTCTTGCACTTTTTTTTTTTTTAAAGATTTTATTTATTTAGAGCTTGAGTGAGGGAAGGGGAAAAGAGAAAGAGAGAGAGAACCTTAAGCAGACTCTGTTCTGAGTACAGAGCCCCATGCAAGGCTCGATCCCACAACTGTGAGGTCATGACCTGAGCCAAAATCAAAAGTCAGATGCTGAACTGACTGAGATACCCAGGTGTGCCCGTCTTTCACATTTTAATGTACATTTAGAATATACATCCAGGATCATCAAAAAGTCCTTGGGGATTGAATGAGATTGTGCAGAATCTGTGAATATGTGTGGAAAGAATTGACATCTTAGAACTATCGAGTTTGCCATTCATGAGTACTGCATCACTTCCATAGCTAGTCTTCTGCAATCTTTCTCAGCAATACCTTGCAGTGTTCAGTGCACGTCTTTTGTTAAGTCTACGAATATTTTGCATTTTGCATGATTTTTGCAAATGACATCTTCCCCAGTTGTTTTTTGCTGGTTTTCAGAGATACAGTTGATTTTTTGTATATTACCTTTGTCTTCTACAAGTTGCCAAAGTCGTTATCATTCCTAACATTTTGTTGTTGTTGTTCTTAGATCCTTTTGGGTTTTTTACATGAAAAATCCTGTCATCTGTGAAGAGGGTTTTACTTCCTCCTCTTAAACTGTATAACTTACTTGATTTTCTTGCCTTATTGCATTTGCTGGGATCTCTAACATAATGTGGGATAGAACAGAAACAGAATCAGTAGAACAGAAACAATAGAATAGAAACAGACAACCTTTCATTTTGCCTAATCTTAGGAGGTAAGTGTTAAATGTCCACTTTTAACTTTGATGTTAGGTGTGTATTTTTTTGGCGAAATGTCTTTGATCCTTCGCACACCACATGGGCTAGCCGTGATGCCACATTAAATGTTAATGTACTTGCTTGAGAGCTGAAGGGACTCCAGAAGGCAGTTGTCCACCACTGAATGGATTAGACATCTCCCTGGTATCTAGGGGAGACGCAGGCCACATCATAAGTGATTACTGCTTGATGAACATTCCCAGAAACCTTTCTGACACCCTTTGGTGAATCTTTCCACCTCTGAAGGCAACCAGAGCATTCGTCAAATGAGCAACATAGTTTTGACCTCTTGGACGCATGAATCAGCTTCAGGGACTGGATGGGACCACTTTTCCTGGCTCTTCCTATAAGCCCTGCAGTCCTGGGTTTGTGCTTTTCTCCAAGGGCTTATGATCCATTCTCTTTTTCTTCTGGGAGGAATATCCTTCATCAAGTGCATTTATGACTGATCGAGATCAGCGGTATTGCCGTGAGTGGTTCCAAGATTCTTTTTCTTTGTCCTGATTGTGGTCATGGCCAAGTTATTCTACACTAGTTTGTGCCATGTACAACGTAACTTTCCCCAAGGAGTTGTCTCCTTTACTTCTCTAGAAATCCCGACACAGTTGACATCTTAACTCTCCCCGTTTGCAGATGAGGAAACTGAGGCTGGTAGAGACGAGTGTCGAATCAACTGTGCTGATGTGACTTTCATCCCCACCATTCATCCAGGACTTGAGCTGTAAGTGCCATTCTGCTAGATTTCCAGCCAAGGAAAGAAGGTTCCATAAAACAGGCCAAGTTTTAAGAAGGAGAGAGCCTCAACATGAGATGTGGAAGTGGCGTATAAGACAGACAGAACTCTTCAGGCTTTCCGGTGCTTTTTCTGTGCCGACAGCCACCCGTCCAGCCCAAGTACCTCTCAGACACTCTCATCATCATGCAGACATGGATTTGATTACATTGGTTCTGAAATGCCCCCAGGCTTTCAATGAAATCTTTCATTTTTTTTCAGCAACAATATGTACATTTTTTCCCCTTTTTTCCCTATTACATTTGGAAATTTGTCAGCAGCAAAACATTGTCCCAGTGGAGAGCCATGCCGGGAGCCAGAAAAAAAAAAAAATGTAACTATGGAACGAGGTTGGATCAGTCCAACTTCTCAACCGGCCCTTTCTCCTCTAAAGGCGGCATGGTCAAGACCATCTCTTTCCCATTGGGGTCCCCCCTCATCCCACCCCAAACCAGCAGAGTTAATCAGGCTGGAGGAAAGGGGTTAGGACAAAAATAATCAGAACAGCAGTGTCCACAGGCTTGGCGGTCCCCCGGGTGTGTGTGAAGCGTGGGGCCAAGGAGTTCACCTCTTGTATCCTATGATCCTCCCCCAGCCTGGGCTGGTCTCTAGTCCCATTTTGGCTTGAGGACAGTCAGGTGCCAGGATGTGAGGTGGGGTCCCAAGGATCCCCAGGGCCATAGTAGGAGAACCGCAGTTTACTTGATGCTTGATCCATGGGGATGCAAAGCAAGAGCTTGAACCTAAGGAAGATGACAAATCCTGAATCACCCATCAAATTCCATAAAAACAGTAGGGACTTGTAGGACGTCGGTGAAGGATGCATGTTGGAACGTTGAGTTAGCACATAAATCGTTGTTTGAAGAGTCTTTTTCTGTACCTGTCAGTGGTCCTTCTGGCTTACGGTGATGGGACCATGGACAGTGCAGGTTTGCTGGTGTGGGCTACCCACTCATACATATTTTTTGTGTATTAATAAGCACAAGGGGCTGTAAGGATTGCCTTTCCCGCAGTGGAAGAGAGGAGCGCTATTGAAGGAGAAGCTTATGCTCCAGTGTAAGCAAGACTTGTTTTACCCCGTGTGGCTTCTGGACCCATGCTCTCCTGCTGGATCTTCCCACCTCCATCTGGGCTGTGTCCCTCACAAGATACAGGAGGGTCAAATGGTGACTTCCTGGGGACATTCCTTGTTCCAACAGGCCATGGTGGGCCTGGGATACTTGGGAATGAATTCCTGGAAAGTGCTTAGCCGTGGAAGGGTGCACCAAAAGCCTGTTCTTGAAAAGGAGCCGAGGAACACCTGTCCCCAGATTCCAAGCAAGTAGATCAGGGAGGGCATGGGACATGCTCAGTGGCTAAGTAGTTTTTTGTTCGCTCAGCTGGTCTTGAGCACAGCTGGAAAAGTTTTGTTATTTTCCCCATTTTATCGCATGATGAGACTGAGGTCTGTGAATGTCAGGTGGCTTCCCCCCACCCATGACGGTCACCCCTGGGGGGTGCTGGAGAGCCAGGATTTCATGTCTGATGCCTTGAACCTCTACGTATGAGTGTGGGATCCCAGATGAACTCGGCATGTGTTGCCCTAGCAGATCTTCATAAAGATCACTGCCCCCGTGAGCCTGGAATTATTTATTCATACATTTTTATTTCAAATGGAGTGAGCCGACTGATTCTAAGATGCCATACTTAGCGCGCCACTCTGCGAAATTTTTTGAGAGCAGTGTATTTGCGCCTGAGTGAAGGTGGTTATCAGATTCTGTAAAAAGCCTGGGCATGGGTCCCTCTAGAAAGCACTTACCATTCTGGTAAAGACTTCCGGGTCTTGGATTGGGGTCAGAGTAAGGGCATTTGTTTAACGTCACACTGTAGAAATTCAAAAGGATTACATAGACAGAGATGGATACAGTGCAGGGTGGGGGGCGGTGTTCACGGCTAAGCTGCTAGCCGTCAGTGTTAGTGTTTGTACAAACAAATTTGGAAAAAAAGATTTTCTTTGAGAGAGAGAGAGCATGAGTGGGGTGAAGAGAGAGGGACAAGCAGACTCTGTGCTGAGCAGAGAGCCCGAGGTGGGGCTCGATCCCAGGACCCTGAATCATGACCTGAGCTGAAGGCAGAGGCTTAACACTGAGTCGCCCAGGTGCCCGGTATTGATACATCAACGGGCATGGCTTTGCATTCCTGTGAGATCCGTTGACTTTCAGGGACCACCACAGTGACATGACGGAAAGCATCCCCAGCAGAGACACGGGGACACAGGCTGAAGTCCTGGTGGATGGGGTAGGGGATGCCAGGATGGAGAAAGAGAGAGCGAGAGAGAAGCAGATGAAATTAAGCCGTGGTCCATGTGGTTATCCAGCATTGCTTTGTGTGAACACTAGGGTCGTTCATATCTCACTGATTTTCACAATGATTCTATGAAATAGGGACTCTCCGCATTTTCTGGTAAGGAAACTGAGTCTCAGAGATAACGTTTCCTATGCAGGGTTGCAGGACTGTCAAGCACGGCTGTGATGCAAAGCCTTGTGTGTTATTGGGATTCTTAAGAAATGTATATAGGAGCATGTCGGATGACTGAAGTCTATTTCTCATATATATTTGGCCTTCATCTCCGCTTCTTGGCTCCCGGCTCCCAAATCCCTTGGAATTTCCTGAGTAGCGAGAAGAGGGAAGAGGGAACATCTTCCTTCTGTCGTGACGTGTGATCTCTTGTCTTCCATTCCTGTGACTGCTTCAGAGCCATCAAGGTGAAATGAGGATTTTGCTGGTCATAACAAGCCCCTGGCCACTCCAGCACGTGTGCTGTGTGTGCTGATGGGGGGGACTTCTGGAAAGCACCTGAGGACGGGGGCTGGTTGCCGGGGAAAAGAACCAGGTCCTGGTTTCTGGGGAGGGGAGAGCGTCGGGAGGCTGAATCGTCATGGGTGACCGGTGAGTTCATCCGTCATGTCTGTGTGATGACGCATTCTTATAAAAACCCAAAAGGAGGGGTTTGGGAGCTCCTCCATGCTGGGGAACCAGAACTCATCCACGGACCACCCTGCCAGGCTCCAAGCTCCATGAGGACCAAAGCCCCTTTGTTGGGGAACTTGCATCTGGCTGTTGACTCGTGTGTTTCAATATCCTTTGTAGGATATCCGTGATCTAGGGTATAAAAGGGTTTCCTGAGCTCTCTGACTTACCCTAACAAATTAATCAAACCCAAGGAAGGAGTCGTGGGATCTTTTGATGTAGAGCCCATTGGTCAAAACATAGGTAGGAACTGGGACTTGGGAAAGTGCGTGAAGCAGAGGGTGGTCTTGTGGGACAGACACACCTGTCCTTGTGGAACCTGATGCTCTCTCCAGGTAGATAGTGTCCGAATTGAGTTAAATTATAGGACAGCTTACTGGGGTCTGTGAGTTCGTTGTTGGTGTGGGGAGGCCACACACGTTCAAATTGGGGCAAAAGAACCCCAAAGAACCAGTCACTGTGACTGCATATCCCATGCGTATGTGTGTTTACAGACTTCTTGGTGTATGATTAACATAAAATGCATCACACACAAAGTATATAATTTGATGAGTTCTGACTTATGTATACATCACTGAAACCATCACCGGTAAAGATAGTGCGCCTATCCCGAACCCCCAGGAGTTCCCCGGTGCCCCTAGGTAGCTCCTCTCCACTGCTCACCTAACCCCACCCTGGCCCTTCATTGCCATTGATCTGCTTTTTGTCCCAGTGGTTGATCTCATCTCCTGGTGGCTCATCCTGCATCCCACTGTATTGCATGTACCGTGGTGTATTTTGCCCCATGCATGTGTGCAAGGCCAGTAAAGAGCATGAGTGCACCCAGGCCGTGTGAGTAGCCCCTGGGGTCAAGGTCTCCCATGAGTGGTGTCTGGACGCTCCCCCCCTCCCACACCTCCCCGCATGGTACTTTCTTCTGTTGACAGTTTCTGAATCCCCAGGAAGGGCTGTGCCGTCTTTGAGCGCCGCCCCTCCCGAGGAAGGGAGCCCAGCTGTTTGGTGGATGCGTTCCTAGAACTCACATGATGTACAGTACACAGTTTGACATGAATAATTTACCTCTATGCTCGCAAAAGGATTTTAAAAAAGAAGGAGAACATACATACGGCGTGTCATTCTTCCCCCACGGTACTGTCTTCCTTTATTTCAGAGTGTGATTCCTCCAGAAGTGAGGCAGTCTTGGATGTCGTGAATTTAAACACTTTGGCATTGGACTGGGCCCTGATTTAAAGTTTTATTTTTAATATTAAAAAGACGAGTGTTACTTTTACATCCCAGAGAAGCAATGAGTAAACAAATAAAAAATTCATTAGAGACAGGCTGCTATCTCTGAGATGAAAGTTTGATGTTAGCACTCGGCTTTCAAAAGCCTAAAACCCAGTCAGTGGGTCATTAGCTCAGCAGGCAGCCAAACTTAAAAAAAAAAAAAAAAAAAAAAAAAAAAGGAAAAAAAAAGGAATGATTTCGGGATGGGCAATGTTTGTGGTCTTCATTTCTTCAAGGTTTCAAAAATTAGCTCAGCGCTTTCCCAGATGGGAGGGGGCAAGGCTTCGTCTTAACGGCTACGGTCATTTTATGTTGAGAAAATTAAATTCCAACAATGCTTCCGAGTCTTCCTTGCAGGGTCCCTTCCCCAATTCCACCAGTGCAGACGTAGAAGAGAATATTTTGGGAAGGGAACGAAGGAGTCTGGTAAGGCACGGCTTGCAGCTGGGATGAAGTTTTCATTTTAAGAATGCCATTAGGGGGTGCCTGGGTGGCTCCGTGGGTTAAGCCTCTGCCTTCAGCTCAGGTCATGATCTCAGGGTCCTGGGATCGAGCCCTGCATCGGGCTCTCTGCTCAGCGGGAAGCCTGCTTCCTCCTCTCTCTCTGCCTGCCTCTCCGCCTAATTGTGATCTCTGTCTGTCAGGTAAATAAAAATTAAAAAATAAGTAAAAAAAAAAAATGTAAAGGATGCCGTCTGCCCCAGGGCTCTAATTCAAGGTCATGGACTACAGTGTGCATACACCTATAGCCCCCCCCCCCTTTTGGGGACAGTATCACACTCCTATTCAGTAGAGGGGCATCTCTTATGTCTGAAGGATGGAAATCTCTAAGAGGACACCAACTCAAACCTGGCCAATCAGACAGCTCCATCCCTGCCGAGGATGGTGATTGGTCCAAGGATGACCAATCAGAAACCTTCCTTGGCCTCGGCTCTCTCTTGGCTACCCCGGCCCTGTGAAAAAGAACCCTGGAATTTCGCTGGGTTTTCTAAGCCGAAGCAATGGCCCTGAGGCCACCAGAGGGTCATTACGCCGGCAAACGGAGGGAGCCAATTTGAAGTATGAAAACTGTAAAAGGGCTAAATATAATGTACATCAGAGCCGAGACATAAAGAGAGAGCTCTAACAACACAGGATATTCCTAGAATTAGGCGTGCCTGAATGTGGGGCCCAGAAAATCCTTCCTCCTCACATTGGGTCTTGAGCAAATTTGAGTTGGGTGTTCTTTTTTTTTTTTTTTGAATTTTTAAAAAATTTTCAGTGTTCCAAGACTCCCTGTTTATGCAGCACACCCAGTGCTCCACGCACTCCGTGCCCTCCACAATACCTACCACCAGGCTCCCCCAACGCTCACTCCCCTCCCCTCCAAAACCCACAATTTGTCTCTGAGTCCACAGTCTCTCATGGTTCATCTCCCCCTCCTGATTTCCCCCAAGTCACTTCTCCTTTCCTTCTCCTAATGTCCTCCGTGTTATACCTTATGCTTCACAAGTAGCTGAGACCATATAATTGACTTTCTCTGCTTGACTTACTTCAGTTCGCGTAACCTCCTCCAGTCCCCACAGAAAGAATCTGCGCTCATTTAACCTTGCATGGAAAACCCTTCCCTAAAGTCGTCTGAATGTGGGATAAAAGATCCACTGTTCTCCTCCTTGTTTGTTAGCTAGCTTCCCCAACTTTGGGGTTCTCTTGGAGACGAGGAAGTACCTTTCTTCCATCAGACTGGGCCCCTCGGGCGCTAACAGGAACACAGACTTTGGAATCTGTTACGCCCGGATTGGAGTCCTGGAGTCTTCAGCCAAGTGCTGGGCAATTTGCTTCCCTTTCTGGTGCTTCACCTTCCTTGCTTGTCCCTGAGAAGAACAGGAGTGTCGTGCCGGGGTCCCACCTAGATCCGTGAACTCAGAGCCTGCCAGGGATGGCGTGCAGGCGTGGAGAGTTTGCAGAAGCGTCCCGCGTGACTCTGAAGCGCTTCTGCGCCCAAGAACCTCTTGTGTTGGTGAGATCTGAGGCAGTAGCTCCCTAAGTGAGGGCCCCACGCAGATCACCCACATTTGACACGAGCCAGAATCCCCGAGATCGGAAGAGGGACTCAGAGTTAACAGACCTTCCAGGTGGTTCTGATGCAGACAGTCTATGGACCACATACTGAGGGGGGAAAAAGTGCCTTAAGCTCTCTTTCTTCTTTGCTGTGGTGGGAGTCTGCTGGGTAAGGCACGGAGTGGGCAGTATTCATCAGAAAGGGAATTTTCATTTGAGCAGTAGAAAGACTATGGTTAGTTTTTAGCAGCGGTAGAATTAAGTGAAGGGAAATGACATGGGCCCGCGGGACATCGTCCTGATGAATGTGAGGAGGAGACGGTAAGTTGGGAGCCGCGGGGACCACAGGTCGGGGAAGCCACATGAGGCCCGGTTGAGAGCCGACTCCTGTTCCTGGATGGCACAGGGAAAAAGCCTGATCAAAGCACAACAAAAACTCTTTAGAAATGGGAAGAATTGTGGTCCCTAAGTGGTTCACTCGGTTAAACCTCTGCCTTCAGCTCAGGTCATGATCCTGGGGTCCTGGGATTGAGCCCCACATGGGGCCCCCTGCTCAGGGGGGAGCCTGCTTCCCCCTCTCTCTCTGCTGCTCCCCACCTCCGCTTGTCATCTCTCTCTCTCACTCTCTCTGTCAAATAAATAAAATCTTAAAAAAAAAAAAACTGGGAAAATTTCCTGCAGGCCATTCTTGGGAGGGGTTATAGAGAACTTTGGGGACTCTACGGAGATCTTGAAAACAAAAATTGGATCATAAATAAAAGTACTAACCCGGGCATTCACGGACTCCGGTAGAGGTCATTGTCCATCCGCCGGAATGTTCCCTGTCTACCCTGGACATGTCCCTGTCCCTGTCTACCCTGGAGTACTTGTTCCAGGAGTAGGTTAGAAGAGGGGCGAGGGGGTGCTTATCCCGCTCCTGGCCTGTGCAGGTCGGCCGAGGATTGTGGTCATTGCAGCTGCTGGAGCTCACTCTGACCACCGGAGCTCAGCCCCGGAGGCGAAGTTCGTGGAATTGGAAGTCGAGCTGTTTGCCGGTTCTCTGCCATCGCGCTTGGAGATGGGAGGGCTTCCTTGGTCACCTCTCTTAATTTTGTTTATTCATCCAGCATAGTTTTATACTGAAATGGCTTCATTCATTGAGGAAAAAGGGAAGGTAGAATCCCTAGGCATCCTTAAAATGTCGGCGATCATACAGCTATTAGGGACTCTGGTAGGCAGCTGGAAATACCACCCCCCCAGCCATGACTCTGGTCTTCGGGTGTTTAGGGGTTCTGCTGTTATCTCCTGTACTTGAGTGTGGACCAGACTTCCTTGTAAGACTAGAACGTGTCAGAAGCGGTGGGACATTTGTTCAGAGACTAGGTTTTAAAATATTGTGGTTTCCATCTTGCTGGAATGGGTTATTGGGTGCCTGACCCACAAAACTGTGAGATAGAACATTTGTTTTTTTTGAGCTGCTGCATTTTGGGGTAATTTGTTGTGTGCCAATAGGTCACTACTCTGGGAGCGGATATTTATTGTGTCTCCAAAGCGCAGGGAGCCCATTAGGAAAATTCTGGAAGCACAATACCAATTACGTTCAACGCGGCATGAGGGGCTCTTCCTGTTAGAAGGAGACCGAGCTTGCGGTGTGTGTCTACCACCTTCTCTCATTTCTCCGAGTCTAGATTTTCTTACTCAGAAGATAGAGATACCCTAAGAAATCGGAACTGGTGATAAAATGGTTATTTGCACAGAGAAGGTGATACTTTTTATGTTGCCGATAGAAATTAGCATATTTACAAGGTGTGGTGGAAGGATGGGCCCCAAGAAACTCACCCCCTGGTGAACATGTTCTGGATAATCTCCTCTCATGGGGAGTGGAAGGGACCTGTGGCTATGACATCACTCCCCTGAATAAACTTCTAAACAATTGACTTCGAGTTAATCCAAAGAGCGATGATCCTGGGTGGGCCTGGTCTAATCAGAGGAATCTTTGAAAGGATTCCTGAAAGTAGTTCAGGAAGTGCACTTCTGCTCACCTGGGAGAAGCGAACCATCCGCGTGGTTTGGGGTCACCTGGAAAGGAACCGCAGGTGGCTTTTACAGCCTGAGGGTTGTCACTGATCCACAGCTAGCAAGAGCAGGGGCACCTTGGTCCCGACCTCACTAGGTGCTTAACCCTGCTCACAGCCTCAGGGCTCAGAAGACAGTCAGCCCTGACACCTCGATCTCAGCTGGGCAGACCCCGAGCAGAGGACCCACCTCCCTCCTATGTAGATCTCTGACTCACGAAGATTGCAAGATAATTAGCTGTGGTTTAAGCTGCTAGAGAGGTAGTGACCCCTGTCACAGCAGTAGGAATTCTGACTCAAGGTTGGGATGGCCTCTGACCACGCTGCAAATCGTAACTTTGGTGTCCCCGGGGCTCAGCACTGTCTGGGGCAGCCTGGGGCTGTTGCGTGAGTGAAGGATTAGTAAAAGAGCGGAGAGGTGGGGGCTCCTCCCTTTCGGGGTGCCAGTGGGAGTGAGGCACGCAGGGGAAGCCCTCTGCCGACCTGCTGCTCCCAAGTCATCCTCCGAGATGCCCTCCCTCCTCCTTTGGGTCTTAGCATTTGCTCTTCCCCGAAGACAAACTTTTAGTACACGTTGGGTTCTTGCTCAAGAGCCCGAGTGTCCGTGGCAACACACGGGAGTGTGGTGATTGAAGGGCTGGCTTCCTGGGAGACTGCGGCCAGGGGAGGTGCGCTGGTGTTCGCCCTCCGGAGAAGTGCCGGGAGGCCTCACCCAGACTCCGCTCCGTGATCGCCGGGGCAAAGCTGGTGAGATCTTGGTGTCCCTTATGGAAGCAGATGGACCTACTGGGATCTCATTCCCGGGGCCCCACCTCCCCGTGAGATTAGGAGAGAAGGTGGTCAGGACGGTTCGTTGGTGGTGGGAAGCCGGGCAGTCCCGTGTGTGCGGCTGGTCTACACGGGGATGTGCTGCGAGCGTGAGCTTCACAACAGGTTCGGAAGCCTGGGTAGGACGGAGACGGCGCCCCGCCTCTCCTTAGTGTATTTTCATCTGGAACATGTGCGTGCGAAGGACGCCCTGTTTATATACTCCGTTACATACAATCCTCTGTTAGAATTAATTTCATCTATTTCTTTTTACTCTTTTGACGGGGTTGCTGGACAGTTTCAAATCCCGTCCTACCCCGTGCGTTGTATTTCTAGGGGGCCGAGCCGGTGTAAGTCACGAGGGAGTCTGTGCCAGAGAAAGCAAGGCTAAGGGTAAGAATAAAACTTGGGTTGAAAACATTGACATGCGATCAGCGCCGGTGCAGATCACGAGATGGGAAGTGAGTCATGGATTTGTAGCACACTTACACCTGTCGTATTCGCGAATCAGGGAGGAGAACATTTCAGCCTCACTTGCTTTGCTTTCTTTTCCCCTTCCTTCCTCTTTCTCTGTCTTTCCCTTGCACTTTCTAGGTAAGGTCGTTTACAGGCCACCCATCTGCAAAATGACTTGCGTTGGCCCTTGGCTCTCCCAGTCAGCGGGATGCGAAGACCGCCGTCCGGTAAACCTGCCCCAGACCTGAGGTTTCCCAACCCAAAGCCCAGCTGAGTTTTTGGCTGGCTCGCAGTAAGAAGGCAGGGCTTTGGGAAAACTAGAGGCTGCTGTTTTTTGTTGTTGTTGTTGTTATTATTGTTTGGTTTTTTGTTTTTTGTTTTTTGTGGGTTTTTTTGTTGTGTTTTTTTTTTTTTTTTTTTTTTTTGCCATAAAGATACTTTATGGAATGTTTATTGAAGTATAAAGGACGTATAGAGTGACTTTCAGGTGAGCAATATAATGATTCCACAGTTCTGTACGTTTCTCCGTGCTCATCCTTAAGTGTGCCTTCCCCTCCCCTCCCCTCCGGCAACCACCAGTTTGTTCTCTGTCCGTAAGAGTCTGTTCTTCGGTTTGTCTCTTTTTCCTTTGCTCATTTGTTTTGTTTCTCCGATTCCACGTATGGGTGAAACCATATGGTTATTTGTCTTTCTCTGATTCTACTTAGATCCATCCCTGTTGCACGTGGCAAGAGCTCCTTCTTTACGGCTGGGTATGTGTGGCCCCGTGGAGGGACCCTGGGCTCCTTCTGTGTCTCGGCTTCTGTAAATAGCACTGCCATCAACAGAGGGAAGCACGTATTTTTTTCTAACTAGTGTCTTTGGATTCTTCGGGTATGGGAATGTCTATTTTTAATTTTTTGAGGAACCGCCATGCCGTCTTCCAGAGTGGTTGCACAGTCTGCATTCCCGCCAACAGTGCATGAGCCTTCCTTTTCCCCCACATCCTCACCAACACGCATTTCTCGTGCTGCTGCTGGTCGCCGTCGTAACAGGTGTGAGGTGACCCCTCATGGTGGTGCTGATTGGCGTTTCCCTGAGGATGAGTGATGTGGACAGAAGGGAGAAAAGAAAGCATCTTCTCGTGCATCTTTTGGCTCCCTGCATGCCTGCTTTTGAAAACTGTTTGGGTTCCTGCCATCTTTTAACGGGACCCTTTTGTGTGGGCGCATGTCCAGTTGTGCAGGTTCTTTATCCAGCTTGGATATCAAGCCCTTATTGCATCTGTCAGCTCCTGTCCCCTTAGAGGGCAGCTGCTTCCCCTCTGCCGGCGCGATTACCAGGAAGGCACGTGATCCTAGCACCGCCGCACCTTCCGGCTTCTCAAGGGAAGAATTCCGTGCGATCGCCCCATTCTCAAAGGTTGCAGGTTCACCTCTACCTTGTAGCCACCTCTGCCCACCCAAGAGTCGAGTCCCAGAGACCCAGATTTCATCCCGACCGCTCCCAGGCGGTGACTCCCAGCCTACAGCTCGGGCTCAGTCCCAGCGTCCTGGTAGAAGATGCAGGAAAGGAGGTGGTGACATTCGTGCTGCTGACGGCAGTGGGGGAGAGGTCAGGCCGGGCTACAAAGGAGCACGGCCGTAGCCTGGTGCGGAGTCCGTGCAGTGAGATGTAACCTCTCCGGACAGAGCTGAAGGCTGTTGCTGCAAAGTGCCTTCCTGATGCTGTCCCGCCCCCCACCCCCCTGTCTGGTCCCAGCACGGCGCCACACAGACGGCGTGGACACAGCGCACTTCTGCTGGCAGAGAGCCAGCTGGTGGCAGGGGACCCAGAGAGTTACTGGCATTTTGGAGTCGATCACACATTTCTGTCCCTCTTGTCTCAGTCCCGGGTGACTTGGAATCTTGACTCTGTTTTAAGACGGGAGGCGTCCCTGTGGTCTAGCTTGACCTGTCTCACCCCTACCTGGGGGTGGGGGGGGGGCAAGGGCAGGTCTTGGTACCTAGAGTAGCTGGTGGGTTTATTTGTCATTGAGTATTTTGTTTTCTTTTAAACCAGGAAGTAACAGAATTTTTTTTTTTTTTTAGATTTTATTTATTTATTAGAGAGAGAGAAAGCATGAGATGGGGGAGAACCAGAGGGAGAAGCAGTTTCCCGGGTGAGCGGAGAACCATATGCGGGTCTGGATCCCGGGACTCCGGGATCATGACCTGAACCGAAGGCAGATGCTCAACCGACTGAGCCACCTGGGTGCCCAAGTAAGAGAAATTTCTGAATGAAGAACATCTCGAGGTTCATGAAGGGGCAAGGAGAGAAGACGGGTAATACTTCCCATCTTCTATGTTCAGAGCCATTTAGGGTCATTTTCTGACGACTTTCTCACCGGTGCCCTTCAGGGTAACGGCATTTCTCCACTGCAGGACTAACAAGGAAGGAGGCGCACACGGTGGTTAAGTGCCTGATCCCCATGGAGACTCACACGCTTGCCGGGCTGGCGCTGCGTTCCCAGGATCCCCTGCACATCGGGGATACGTGCCTGTGGGTCCGCCGAGATCCCCGGGCTGCGTCCCGGGGACCACAGTGAAGTGCACGTAGGCTCCAAAGCACCAGGAAGATTTTTCAAGAACAGTTCCCGGGGGAGAACATTCTCTGGCTGTCATAATTCGACCTCTTTGGAACGCCCTCCTCTCCCAAAAACAAACAAACAAAACCAGATCGGATGTCTCACTTTTTAACACAGGGCTTGAATTCGGTCCCCAAGCGGGAGGTGAGTGACTTTCCCAGCTCCAGTCTAGCAGGTGCGAGGCAGCCCGACTACACCCGTCTCCCACCGGCAGACCAAGCCTCCCCGGGAGGCTTCGTTGCCTCCAAGTTGGTATAGGCGGGAGGAAGACGGGAGATCGCAGAGATAGGACCCCAGCCCAGATTTATCTAGAAACTTCTTTAAACAAAGGACCCAAGTTCTCTAACCACTGCATGTGGCCGCTTTTCCACTCCTGATCCTGCCTGTCTGCGTCTCGAATGGCTTCGGGAACGTAACCATCACCGACGGGTTCTCCTCCACAGAGACTCACTCCGTTTCATCTCCAAGCGATGGCAAAAAGTGATCGACCCAAGGAAAGGCGGGTTTTCTGTTTTCTTCCTCCGTCGGGCCGGATGCCACCAGTTGGGGCTTTCTGCACAGGAATGTTGCCGCTGCCGTGGAAAGTTTGGTGGCGGCGTGGTCCCCTCTTGCCTCCAGTTCTGGCCAAGCCAAGCGGTGGGCCCCTCGCACGCAGCCCATGTGCGCTCGCACCGTCTACGGGATGCGAGGGGAAGAGCGGGACTTGCCCGTGCGAGAAGCGGGGATCACGGGAAGAACAATGCATCATCTAGTCACGCAGCTTAGGAAAATAGAAAAGGAAAAAGCAGCAGCAAGCCCTGTATGCTGCCAGCCCCGTCTCGCCGCCGAGCAGTCCGCGGGCGCCGACATCCTTCTGACACTCATGAATTTCAATGCCGCGTGCCGGCCCCGAGTGTTCGGGGGAGATAAAAAGGCGAGCGGCGCCTCCGACCCGCCTCTCCGCTCCCCGACAGCTTCCTGGTGGGGCTGCGGAGACTTTGACTCTCCGGATGTGAGCGCGAGGGTTTCACGAAACCCACGTGTGCTCGCCGGCAGCTACCGCTGTCCGCTTCCAGGCAGGCTTTTCAACTTTCTTTTCAAGGTTGGCTGAAGCCTCCTCGCTGCTGGCTGCTGGTTTGCATCGCGTGCCGCCCAGCCACCCCCTGCCCGTCCCCTGCCCACGGTGTCCCCATCACACGGCTTCTCGGGTCTCTGCTCTGCGATTCCCACCCGCAGCCAGGGATTCTCCTGCTCTCCCGGACTGCGCTGCCTCGTTCACGCGGTGGCCGTCCGCCTGCTTCTGCAGGAGAGTTTGCTCCAGGAAATGGCAGGCGGGGGCTCGGTTCCACGGGGAAGGGTCCAAGGTCGTCCCAGGCGCTCCAGGTGTTGCCCCCCCCCCATCCCGCCACAACCCCGGCAAGAGCTAGCGAGGTGGTTGGTGATCTGGGCCCCGGAGAGTCGTGTGCAGGGAAAGAAAGAACATGGGGTGTGGCTCTTGGCTGCCGTGCGTGCCAACTCCATGGCGGGGCACGTGACCGAGCTGGGCCACCACGAGGGGGAGGTGCCACCCGGCACGGAGAATGGGGGTCTGGATCCCAGTGACCGGCTGGGTAGCGGTGAGGACTCTGGAGCCGGGCAGTGATGCCCACGGCTCAGCGCCGCCACCGAGAGCCAGGTGCCTGAGAGTCTGTCCACCTGCTTCTGCCTCTGCTGCCTTGTGGGTGGACCAGGTGATGGAGGGGACTGCTTGGCTGGTCTTTGAGGACTGAGACAGTAAAACCAACAGGAGGAGCAGCAGTAAGGCCCCGTCTGCTGGTCGCTTCCCCTGTCACTGCCTAAGCCCTTTGTAGGAGTCCGCATATGTGCTCATGGCCCACTACTGCATATGTGGTTGCTGAGAACACATAAGGATGAACGTGTATTAAACAGCATGTGTACCCGTATGTGCGTGTAGTCAGTTTATATGTGAGTGCGTGTGCACATGTGCACACATGTGTATACACAAACCATGGTGTGGATCTGCATGTATAGTCATGTTAGGTGACCTACAGATAAGCTATATATGTTACTTGCGTCTATGAACTACAGACGGTACGTATGAATCAGAGGTAGCTACGGAAATGATGGATTATTAGAAAGGAAGAAGGCTGTGTGCCAAGTGGGGCGCTTTGCATGTTTGAAACACAGCTCGCTCTCGGAAGATGTCGAGGTGGCTCTCCTCATCCCCCGTGTGTTCTAGAGGAGGTGACCGAGGCACAGAGAGGCTGAGAGACTCTAAATGCCTCTCATGGCTCCATCTGTGGAGAGCCGGTTCTGTGTGGATACACCGTAGAGGCAGCCTTTGTAGAGTGTCAGCCTCTGGCCAGACAAGGTCAGTGAGCCTCGTGGTTGGCTCCGGTCCTGAGTCCTTCAGGAGAGGGCACTGTGAGTTTTAAAAAAAAATCCTTGATGTTTTTAATAACGAGCCACCGAGAAAACCTTTCCCTTTTGAGATGACGGGTAAATTCTCTTCTCCAAGCTGGGTGTCCCTGGGCCAGACAGCCGTGGTGACCTAGACCCCGAGGCAGAGATGCACCCTTGGTGTCCCCTGTCCGCCATTCCAGGTGAGTAGGACACAGCACACGGGGGAAGGGGGGGGACCGTGCTCTCGGGAGGGGCTCCCAGAAGTGGCCGCTGGGCAGCTGCTCCCGCCACGCCCACTCCTGAATCCCTCCCAGGGCTGCAGATAACAGCAGCTTTGAGCCCTGGTGTCCCCACCATTAAAGGGTTCTGCTTTGGGAAGCGAGACAGACTCGGCCCGTGGTCCAGTGGCCCACATAGCACCAAATCCCGAGCAACTGCCCATGGAGAAACTCCTGCCCTTCCTGTCTGAAAAGCACTGGGTGGATTTACATACCTGTCTCCCGGGTATGTGCACGGCTGTGTGCACACGCACAAAACTCCCCAGACATCTCGAGTTTTCAAACAGAAGTGACTGTTTTATGTCTCCCCTCGTGAGGATATTATTTTTAGTCCTAATTCTTGAGTTCTTCGGTGCAAAATTCATCACAGAGAAAGGTTGGGATTATGTGTTGGTACATTGTGCGTGTCGGTACATGCTTGTGTGTGCGCGCACACAATGCATGCACATGCACATGCACACACGCGCATGCACACAATGCACACCCGTGCACGCACACATGCACACATGCACACGCACATGGACACACAATGCATGCATACGTATACGCACACCCACATGCACACACTTGCACACACAGTGCACAAACGCACACACACGCACACACAATACATGCACACACGCACACACATTGCACAAATGCACACACATGCACACTCGCACACGTACATACACATGCGCACACATGCACATGTATGCACACAATGTATACACACATGCATGCACACACACACATGCACACACATGCACGCACACATGTGCCCATCGACTGGCTCTCCCGACAGAAAAAGGGTCAGGTCCGCAGGGCGAATCCAATAGGATGGCTGTCAGGAAAGTGACTGAAAGTGGACTCCTTCCCCGACGATAGTGGGCCCAGCTCAGGAGTGCTAACAGCAGACGGAGCCGGGGCTGTGCCTTCTCCATAAGCTCATCAGGGGGGTCTGTGAGGGCGTGGGTACACATGCGGGAATGTGTGTGTGCAAGGGATGGCCTTCCCATGCTGCCAGAAGCAACCCAGCTTGTCAGGCTGTTGAGGGAGACCCGCGGATGGAGATAGTGGTTCTAAGCTCATTGAATCATATCTGTGATTTTTTTTTTAAATTTTTTTAACACGGAGGAGATCTAACTGTGTAATTCAAGTACTGCTTTAAGAGAAAAAACTGCAGTTGGGATCAGGCTGTGGCTGCCTCCTGGGCATTGTCCACACAAAGCTTAACGGCAGCCTCTGTGTATCCACACATACGCGTGTCACCTGCTATGGGCTCCTTTGGGCTCCTCGGGTCCTCCCACAGGCACGCGGGGGAGGAGGGGGACGTTGCCAAGCGTTTGCATCCGCTTGAGTCTTGTAACAAACCTTTCCGCTTCGGCCATCATTTTAATTTTCTTGACATTTTACGTAAAATGTACAGGCATCTTCTCTTCATTTTGGAGAGGAGCCGGGTTCGGGAGATCCTGGCGTACGCTACCACATTTATCCAGTCTTAGACCCCTGTATCTGGACAGCGCAGGGGCTCTGATGTGAATCCACATTTGAGGAGATAATTGTCCCCCTCCTCGCCACGTGCCAGGATAAAACCAGTGAATTTTTTAAAATTAATTCAGCCTTTCATATGCTGTAGGGAGGGACCCAGAAGCCTAGGCTTGACCCCCCCACCCCCACCCCGCACCGTCCGTAATGGAGCAGAATTTGGGGGAACGGGCATAGGCTTCAGCGTGAGGCAGGCCTCCATGTGGGTCTTTCTTCCAGTCGTCACTAGACATGACTTTGGGCAAATCGTATGACCTGTCAGTCCGTCTTGTCTACTTTCATAAAATGCTACCTTCCCGGAACCTCGGTCGGGCATTGGACGTTGGTGTGGACCTGCACGGCCCCGTGTATGAGGAGTTTACAGAAAAGGGGCCCCTGGATACACAATGGAGACCGCCTGCGCTGTGGAAGGAGGGCGGGAGAACGAAAATCAGCCTTTGGCCCTGAGGGTGAGGTTTCTCGTCTCTACAGTTGAACGCTACCAGCCCTCCGTGGGCCGGGAGAGCATACGTACCTGCTTCGGTTAGGATGGCACCTTCTAGAAGGTGGAACTCGCCGCTCACTCGGTGTGGGACTTCATGTCGTAGGAGCTCATGATTCTGTCACGTACTCTCATTTGTCGTGCACGACAGCGTGAACAGGTGGGTGTCACCACAGTCCTGAATTACGGGAGAGGAGCCTGGGGCCCAGGGCTTTGGTTCAGCTTTGCCCTGGGCTCTGGCTCGCAAGTGACCCGAACAGGCTTTAAACCCGTTTAGTTTGGTCTTTATACGTGTTACCAACATGACAGGGTAGCACGATAATTAAAGGTTAAGACGGCGATGGTATTTAGGTTTCTAAATGGGGCCGAGATGCAGCCCTCATGGCAACATTGAATAATTCAATGAAATGAGGCGCACCGGAGGCTGGGCAGGACCCTTGGGCCATAGTGAGCCCTTGGGAAGCGGACGCTGCGGCCCTCGCTCGTGTTTATCTTCTTCCCCCGTGCCTCCCGCCCCCCAAAGCTACATGAATGACTTGCTCATGTGTTTTGTTTGAAATGCAGTTTTTGTGGCTCTTTTGGCGACATTTCCCTTGCTGGGGAATCGGTCGCCTGAGTTCTGTTTCTTTCTCAAACGTCTCTGGTTCCTTCCCCAGACTCGTTTGGAAAGACGCCTGCGCAAGGAGTGCCCGCTGAGCCCGGCGGCCCCGTTCATCCCGTCACCACCCAGCGGGCCCGACTGCGGCCATGCGTGGGCTCGTGGACTCTACCGCCCCCGGAAACGCACGGAAGCAAAAGGACTCAGAACGCTGACTCGCGGGTACCTTTTCAGACTAAGCTTTTATTTTTTTGATATTACAAACCAGTTTTTCTTTATTCACAAACCACTGTAAGTGATATAAACACTAATTTCTAAAGACAGATATACACATTTTCTGGGTTTGCAGATTGCGTGATGTGTGTGTTAAGAAGTCACTATATGCCACACATGATATTAATCTTTTTTTTCCATAATTCATAATAGCAATAGTTACTTAGATAAATGAAAACATTCCAAATAAATACTGTTTAAAAAAATCCAAAATGTTCGTTTACATCTCTGACATACATTTTAAAATGACTTATTGGCATCTTGGCGGAGTGCCCAGACGAAAGGTTTTGGAACATCATGGGGCACTCACTTGCTCTAAATGATTTTATTAAAACTACATACAGTCATGGGGGAAAGTACAGCTCATTGATGAAAATCAAAACTGCAAATTAATTTTACGTGAACCCACACAGTAAGAATTCTATGTTCGTGATTCCAAATACAATGCAAATTCTGGATTTCTGACCTCGGAGGCCATCGGGAGAGTTTTGGGTTCTCCCGAGCACCCCCCCCCCCCCGTCCCTTTGACCTCTCTCCCTTCTGGGGGCAGGGTGCCGGCGTGTTTTCATGGAATTAGAAACACATCTGCCCGGCACCCACGGTCCTAGCACTGTCCTCTCGGTGGGGGAATGAGAATGGCCTAAAAACACGCTCTCTGGCCCCACGCTCCCCCACCCACATCGGTCTGCGGAAAAGAACATCTGACATGCTTGCTTCTGGCTGCTAAGCAGTGCCCCACCGCCCCCCGCCACCCCTTGGCTCCTCTCCAGATCCCCGAGCATCTGTCTTAGATAGCGAAGCTTCAGAAACTTTGTTTTCAAATCTTGTGAAACTTTATTGATGGTTTAATATCCAACCGATCTTACTGCATGCACATAGATGACAAGAGAAAAGCTGGATCACACACACTTTTTTTTTTTTTTTTTTTTTTAAAGTTTTGTTTGGTTTTGTTTGAAAGCGGAGTTGTTAAAGCGGATTGGCAGGTCCACAGCGGTGAGTTGATAATCGGCTGAGGGGCGCGCCATAGGGCCTACGCTGTACACAAGGAGACTGACCTATGGCAGCGGGACTACTGGAGGCGGCTGGCCACTGTTTGTTTTTCATTTAAATACAAAAACAGGAAGACCCGTGACAGATACCCCAACTTAGGTTAACTTGTAAACAGGACAACATGGAAAGAGTTCAAACAGAAGTAGTACAAACTGCAATTTTTCGTCGGTCACTCTGGCCCTGCTTGGGGGGAAGGAGGGGGACGGAGCTTTGTTCTTGGGGGGCGGGTTATGGGGAGAGGAGAGGGGAACCTACTTTTTTTGCTTCCTTCTGACGAGTGTCCTGGGCCTTGGAGACGGAACTAAAGATACTGGTTTGAGAGACTCCTCGGGGACCAGGAGGAGGAGGAGGAGGGCAGGCTCTCACGGACGGAAAAATTGCAGATTGTTCACACAACACAGTCATGTTTCAAAAAGTACCAAGCTGATGAAAATACCATGATTATCTCTACTCAATGATTGCAATACTTGTAAAATGCTTCTATAAATCCGAATATGATTATCATGTAATTCCATAAAAATTATACATCTGTCTCTAACAGTTGCTCTACTAGGCTAAAACTAAAGCTTCATAGACTGTTTCTAGAACTTAACAACACCACTGCACAGATGTAAATTTTATACATTTTTTTTTTTAACTGGTACAAAGAATTTAAGTTTTTATTACTTTCTTTTTTTGGAAAAAAAGAAAAAAATAGAAACAGTGCTTTTTTATCACCTTTTTATTAATGTTATTTTTTTTTCCCTCCCGTAATATAAAAGTCAGCAATGATATCAATAATTTATTATACTGGAAGAAATATAAAAAGAATGCTTGTTGATGGCCTAACTAGCAGTTTTTGCCTAAATAACTAGCGGCTGGTTGAGAAGCTGAATACGGCCAAGTGGAATGGTTTAAAGGGTGGGTTTGCACAGCTTCATTCAACTTCAACTTGGATGCACAAAGTGCTTGGAGAAGCACTCCCTTAAACAACATAACCTTTGGCTTGAACTCAATGAGTAACTTAGAACCGCTGACATATGATTGTTGGTGCAGTGGGTCGTTTGGATTCGTCAGTTACTATTCTGGGTTTCCTTTTAGCCCAAATCCCGGTCCCCGTCCCCTAAGACACCCCCCCCCACCCTTCCCCGCTCGTAAAATAAAATAAAGCAGATGCAGAAAAAAATGACTATTGTAGTCACTTACACCCTTCCCAGACAGCTGATAACCCCAGTAGCTTAAGATTCAGCATATAGAATTCATTTACATGATATAGCACTCTGGATATGGCCCTAAACCGGTTTTTATTCATAGCTAGCGTCTCTCTAGTTCAACCACAAAAACTCCTACAGCCAGCAACCAAACTACGGAACCTTCAGAAATTAAAGACCCACAATATTAAAATACACAGAACAAAATATCTGAGGTATAAGATAAAAAATGTAATTTTTTTTCCTCTTTTTTTTTCTTTTTTTTTTTTTAATTTTTAGAGCTGCTAAAATGATGTACTACTGCGTGTATTGCAATACCCAGGCCTCGGAAAGCTTCCTCTCTCCCCACATTGGAAGGTTTTAATGGTTTTGTCATTTAGTATGGAGCAAAACGGTTGTATCCCCCTCGGTATATACTAGCCTGCAATGAAGAAAGAACGAGACCCACATCATCAGCATGGCTCCTAGTCTTGGCATCAGTCAAGGGTGCAAAAGCATTCTGAAACAAAGCAATTTGAGGGGTGTGTTTTTTACATTTTCCTTTTGCAACACGTGGATCATCAAAAAAGACTCATGTGAGAAACAGACACGCAACCGAAAGGGAGGCGCCCCCTACCCATCCCAGCTCCGTCTCCGAGAGCTCTCGACAGGGCCAGTCCTGACCTCCCTCGGCGACTCTTTCTAAAGAAGGTCCCTGCGAGACCGCGTCCCGTCGGCCAGCCCCGCTGGAGAGGACGCCTCCGGCACAGGCTGGACGATGGTGGGATGCGCCCTGACTCGTTCTGTTGGCTCGTCTGACTCACGAACACGGCATCCCGTTGGCCAGAGCTCCGTCTGCCCTCGGCTCCGAGAGCCGGGGGGCAGCCGGCGGGGGGGGGGGGGGGGGGGTGCCGCGACCGGCCCTCCTCTCCAACCCACTCCGCAAGCGGGCTCGGTGTTGGGGCAGAGTTGCCGAACGCAAAATCGGGATGAAAATCTACATCAACTGCTTTACTTGCCCGGGCTCGACACCCTGGAGGGAATGGGTTCTTGAGAGGGGGGCAGGGGGTTTACGGATGAATTGCTTGACGTCATCGAGCTTGTGTGGAAATAATACGTTTCCAAATCACGGCTGAATTTCTATGGCCAAGCTCCAATGACGTGTCTGGTCACGGCTCTAGATGGCTATGAGGTGGCACTTAACTATTCCCCCCCCCCTTTTTTTTTTCCTAAAAGTACGGGCGATTCCAAAGAATGCCTATGGGGATTTGTTTTTAGGATAAGGTCTGGTATTCTTGATCCCAAGCAGAAAACTGCATGCCAGAAGCTTTTTAATGATTGCATACGCTCTCACGTGATGGGCACGTCTTACTGTACTCAAGAGTTTTAGTGCATAGAAGTTTGAACAAGTACAGGCAGATTCACCCCACCCTCGCCTCCCGTTTTCGCCCTCCCCCAACCCTTCCCCAAAACAAAACCCCAGACTCCCCACCCCCCCCCCCCCCCACAAAAAAAAAAAAAAAAAAAAAAGCGAAAACAAAAGACAACTCCCAAACCCAGCGGATTCCTTCTAATTCCTTAGGTACTAGGCACACACACAAAGTGTGCTCCTCTCTCTATTTTCTTTCCTGGGCGACTATGACTTTAAACATGAATTGTAATAGGGGAGGAGAGGCAGTCAGATTCTCAGCTGCCTGACAGCAGAGGCCTGGAAGTGTGCAGCTTAGCTCCTCTGAAGTCTGTGCTGGGGCTGGAACCTTGGGGCTATGTGAATGAGCAGCGAGGGAGGGAAAAAAAAAAGAAAAAAAAAAGTTCTGCATTGACACTGCATTCCGTTAGTGATGGATTTAATTATCAAAATGACTAATTATTCCATTAAGGTAAGTGCTCTGCTAGGTGAGACTTGCAAAATTAGAAATATAATAACTTACATGCACTACATTGCCAAGAAATTAAGACATTTATCAAGTTTACTGGGAGGATTAATGTGGCATTTTAGCTGCTGTTAGCACAAGAGACAAATTCAATTAAGGGGAAGTGAGGGGACGTCAGCCGTCCACCCGTCCGCTAAGGTCCCAGCTGGGGGCAGGGGAGGGAGAGCAGGAAGAAGTGAGGAAGAGGCGGGCCTGGTACTCACCATGGCACCAACGCTGTAGGTGGGGGCTGGAGCAAGTGTGTGGTGGTAGGGGTCGGCAGCATAAACTCGTCCGTAACTGCAAGGAGAACACGGGGCACGTCAGTCCGTAATAGGCAATTGCCGAGTCCCGAGAACCCTAACATACGAGAATTCCGAGACAGCGCGGGGAGGCCCTGTTTGTCTTCGGGGGTGGGAACACGTAACGTAAACTCTCTGAACCTTCATTTCTGATGTGCTGCTGCGTTCAGCCCCTCAGAGAGGCATCCCTCTCTGTTTTTATTCCAAAGCCTGTCCTGAGAGGCATGGCAGTCCAGGGAAGGGGTTGGGGGAGGGCCATCGAAAAACCCAAAGATGCGCTTAACCCAGCTGTGGCCAGCGCCGCCTTCTGTCCCCTTAGCATTTCTGGCGAGATCATAACCCATCTTCCTCTCTCTCGTAGCGCCCTTCCTATGCTGCTCACAGAGCTACCACAGAGCCCCAGGTAGGCAGAAGAAACAGCTTGAAGGAGTGGTTTCAAGAAGCCCCGTACCCGCAGGGGACCTGTCTCTTTTTCCTCGAGAGACGCCGTCTTTTCTGCTAATTCGCCTGTTACCAATCAAGCGAGACAAGGTAGGTCGCAAAGGGTCCAGCAGCCTAGACTGCCGTGAGGGTCCAGCATCTCAGAAAATAACAAATGTACTTGAACAGGAGGACCCTTGAAGGCTTTGTAGGACCCCCCCCCCCCCACACACACACCCCACTCAAGAATGAGTCTGATTTGATTTCGATCCTATTACCCCAGAACTTCTGCTGCATCAGTCAGTGGTCGGGTTCGGAGAAGGGACCCATTTGGAACAATATTTCTTGAGGACAAGAGCGCATCTTTGGGTTTTTCGATGGCCCTCCCCCAACCCCCTCCCTGGACTGCCATGCCTCTCAGGACAGGCTTTGGAATAAAAACAGAGAGGGATGCCTCTCTGAGGGGCTGAACGCAGGAGCACATCAGAAATGAAGGTTCAGAGAGTTTACGTTACTTGCTCGGGGTCCGAGCTGATCCTTGAATCTCTCAGGGCAACCCGAAGGCTCCTGACGTGGTGTCTAGACCCTGACTCGAATGACCTGCCCCGCTGCCTTCCTGGAGAGAGTCTGCACACTGGTCTTGCTAACGATCAAAGCTGAGGCGCGCGCTAAGCGAGGTCAGGTTCCCTGGAACGGAGATCCTTATCCTGCACGTGCTTTCTGGAGGAGCCCATCAGAGGGGCGGCGGATGGGCACGCGGGTTGGGGACTGAGAAAGAAGAGAAGCAAGGATGTGGTCTGAGCTGGAGACTAACTTCTGGCTGACCCTGGGAGCTGCACCCCAGAGAGGACCCCGCCTGGAGACAGGGACATCAGTTTTGGGTTTTTTTTTTTTTTTTTTGACAGTGATCACAAGTAGGCAGAGAGAGAGAGAGAGGAGCAAGCAGGCTCCCTGCTGAGCAGAGAGCCCGATGCGGGACTCGATCCCAGGACCCTGAGATCCTGACCTGAGCCGAAGGCAGCGGCTTAACCCACTGAGCCACCCAGCTGCCCCGGGACATCAGTTTTTTAATGCCCATGGAAGCTAAGCAGGAGTTGTGGGCTTCTGTACGGAACGGAGGATAACTTCTAGGTCCCATGGACTCTCTGGCAGCGGGGGTGGGGGAGTTCTCTGAAGGAGGCAGCCGCTCTGTGCCGTTAGCAGCCCAGGTGCATGGCAGCCAGGGATTGCGTGTACCGGCTACTACATGAGATGCACGTCCTTTACCAAGGGCTTGTGACTCCTGGACTTTACTTTAGGGAACGAAGGAACGAGGTAAGAGGAGATGCTTTGTCTGCACTGCCAGCCTTTGGCTCCCCTGCCGTCTCGTAAAGTGTCACTTGCCCAGATTTCGATCCTTGCCTTTCCTTCCCATCTTCTTTTTCACCGCTGGAGGGGAAGAATGTCCTGGTGGGTCTCCCTTGGTAGCTCAGGCCAGAGAGCCTGGGACCGTGGGAAGAAGCCTGGGTGAGACCCAAGAGAGCTTCTTTAACCTTTAGGGTCCGAGTTAGACCCCCAAAGGGAAAAGAAATTTTTGACGAGACCAAGTTCTCCTCGGCTGTGTCCTAGTCCTAAAGCCTGCTTGCGTGTTTCCAAGGGCTCTGAGCTCAGATGACCTGGATGAGGCTTCCTGCTTAAACACGCCGCGTTCTCCTGATCCTGCAAAGCCAGGGCACCAAGGGACATTTCTTTCCTGAGGTGACCCTCTCAGGGAAGCTAACGAACAGCCATCCCCTCTTGGTCTCCATCCTTTGGGACACCCTTGATTGATCTGTCTCCCTCCGATGGCTTTCGGGCAACAACACTCCCTCTCTCTGGGAAGAAGAACAGTTCTAAGTCCAAGACCAAGGGCGTGTTAGAGGGAGGAGGAAGTTTTTGAAGACATCTTAGATTCACAGAGGTCACCCGTGAAAGCTGGACCTCTGCCCACATCACTAGAAGGAGATGTGAGTCGGGGTAAAAAGGACATGATCTAGGAGTTTGGTGCTGCTTTTCATTTTGTGAGCAAATAGTCTGTCATTGGTCTGGAGGGAAAAAGGGACCACTAATAGGATTATTTTAATGTACTTCCACCCGGCAAAGCTGGTCTTAAAATGCAAAGATAAACTGAAAATCCCCGGGAACTTAGGAAGTGATGCCAGCCTGTCCCTGTCATGGTATTCCTTCAAAACGAGCAGGATAGTGCCCATTTCGAGAAATTACTTTTTTTAGAATTCGGGGGAAGGGTTTTACCGGGGCAAGATTTTCGTCTTCGGAGGAGAGAACATGCTGGTAATCTGAACGTATTCAGTGAGGATGACGCCCACCTCTGCCCTCCGCGTGCCTTAGCGGTAAATTCTTCGTTGCCTCTAACCCTGGGCAGAGCTTCAACCTTTGTGGAAAACCCAAGGTAACAATTTGGCAGTATTCTCTTCCGAGGCAGAAGAAAAATACAGCGGCACTGAACGATTCCTCGTAAATGAGCAGGCTCCTTTTCTCCTCGGGGTGACCTCTACCTTCAGGATCCGATGGTTTTATTATGATTAATAAATTTCATTTCCACAGAGGAAAAGGGACCATGTCAGCTCAAACTGAAAGCAAGGAGGCTTCTTTTCAAATGCTAATTTCTAAACACGCCCTTGCGTGACACGACAATTCAGACACAAGGTTATTAGGGAAGATGGGGACCGGAGGGCTAGTCTTGCAGCAGAAATGCCAGGCACGTCAGCGACCTCCTGTCCTCAGAGCTGGCTGAGCACAGCCCAGAGGAAAAGCGGCGATTCCCAGGGACCTCGATGGGAGTGACGGGAAGATGTCTTACGACCGCCATGTTCCGAGGGACCTACACACACCGCCGTCACCCTCCAATGCCACCCTTCCCTTCGGCAAAGTGGACAGTGGCGCAACCTGGCCACGATGCTACCATGTCCCCACATCCCGCCCATCAGAAATTACAGATGGAATCTTCCAGTGTCTACCTTACTCCGTTCCCGCTATGGCCACCCTCACCTCAGCCACCAGGGTTTCATCAGAACCGCACCCGCAACAGCCCGACGTCTTTCCTCTTTGCTGCTTCTCTTGCCTCTTCCAAGCACCAGCCACTTGCATCTGTGGCTAACAACTCTACCATCCGTCTGTCCATCATCCATCCATCATCCATCCATCCATCCATCATCCATCCGTCCAACCATCATCCATCCATCATCCATCCATCCGTCCATCCATCATCCATCCATCATCCATCTAGTCAGATATAAATGTCATCGTACCTCTTCCGTGCTTCAACCCCTCCAGTGGTTTTCCGCTCATCCCAGGATGAAACCCAGACTTGCCTGGGTCGCCCCTGCTCCTTGCTCCCTGTGCTCCAGGCGCACTGGCCCCTCCGCGACTCCGAGGACACGTGCAGATTCATTTTGTGCTTTAGAGTCTTGGCCCTCGCCTGCCCTTCGGGTAATGTAGCAAGTCTCACGACCGTTTTTGTTTACTTGCCCCTCGGCCTGATGACTGACCCCAGGCATGTCAGCCCCGCGGAGGCTGGGCCAAGTCTATTTTGTTCACCTTTTTGTATGTCCAGCGTCCACCCAAGCACTAGCCACGGCGCAGGTGAGCCAAGGGCCAAGCCATCGTCGCTGCCTGAGGGAAGCAGCGCGGGGAGGAGTAAACCGGGAGAGAAGACACTTGCGCCCATCCTCAGGATTCTGTCCACAGCCAAGCTTCTCCAGAGGGGCTTCCTGAAGATTCCTGAAGGTCACTGTTCCCACAGACATTCCAAACCCTTCGAGACACGCCGAAGGTAAGTTTCTGGGGACTCTGGGCATACAGCGTGGGTAATTCTACATCACCCGTGAGAGTTCATAGAACACGGGCCAATACGCCATCAAGCTCATCAGACCTCTTTAGGGAAAAGCCAACCAAACAACAGAATAGAAGGTAAGAGCTTTGTGGGTGACCTCACCATAGCTTGGGGCCATGTCCTCATGAACCCTTTTTTTTTTTTTTTTTTTTTGACCTTAGCAACAAGTGGAAACAAGGAGGCCACCTGTGGTGCTGGGGAGAGCCCAGGGCATGCGGCCAGAAGATCCAAGTTCAAGTTCTGCCTTGGTAATGTCCTTCCTCAAAGACTAGGTGAGTCGCTCTCTCTTAGCTTCATTTTCCTGTTTGCATGAAATGGTATTCTTGGGTCTGAGCCCGGTCTAATCATCAAGCGCATGGAAAGAAACCAGGTACCATTTGAAGCAAGTCTACGGATAGGCGATTGCGATGGTGGGGTCTTACATGGGGCTTGCCAAGCCCGGTTCTCACTCCCGCCCAGACTTCTGGGCTGTAGCGGCAAGGGAGAGGTTCTCTTCTAACCCGACCGTGTGGCGCCCTAGCAGTTAAGTTACAGATACCATTGGAGTTAAGCACTACCTACTTTCTGAGTTACAGATGTAGTTAAGAGCATTGCATTTGAGCTTAGGGTTATGTCGGGACTAAAATGCATAACAATGCTGCCCATGGAGTGGAAAAGAGAACCTGTGTTTGTTAAAGTGCTTTGTCAACTCTACAGAGAGATGCGGATATTACTTCTTAATACCCTCTGAATTTTGTTGAAATAAGCTGGATGCTAATGAAATACAATAGAGCTGTGTTGGGGCCCAGACCAGCATTCTAGCGCAGTGAAGTGATTTTCTTATAGGGACAGAGTAAGAACACTAATTAGTTTCCCTGTGTTTTACTCTATTTCAATTAAGAGCCTTTGTGCCCTCTTGGAACTTTATTCTTCCTGTAGCATCACTTCCCCACGCCTCCTGTCCCAGAGATAGCTGGCGAGACCTTGAGGGAGCAGGAAGGGGAGTGAAAAACCCTCACCCCACCCCACAAGAGAAGTTCCCAGAGGTGTGTAGCTCTCCTGGACAGCCTGACCGCCACAAGGACGCCCGGAGGACTGTGCCCCGGCCACACCAAGAAGCGTGGCAGAGTAGGCTTCAAAAGAGGATGCGTCCTGATCGCTGGCGTGTCTGTGCTGTCATCAGGGGCCACAGCGCCCTCCTCACTGGATCTAAGATATAATCTGAAAGACACTGGGGGAAAATGGATCCGGGCCAGACACCCACGTACGGCACAGTATGCAAAGGGAGAACCACCATACCGTAACCCCGCAGTTTGAACAGCCTGCTCTTTGGAGAGCGACAGTGAAGCTAAGGGATGTTCTCCCCCTTCACTTTCCGGGAGGGTCCACTGAGGTCTGGATCCCAGGATGGCTCAGCCGAGTTTGGGTGCCTGAGGCGCCCACTGAGAAGACGGAAGCGAACCTGTCCAGGAAGAGGGGCCCCTCGTCCCACCCCGTCCCTTTGGTTTCTTGAGCTCTTCCAGATGAAACACCGAAGGGCTTTTAAAAGAAAATCCTTTGGTTTTCCTGCTGCTGCTAGTATAATCCACTGCTAGGCTGTTGCTTTCCCTCCATCCAGAAAGCAAGCATCCGGAATACTCTTCCAGATCAGGCATGCTTTGCATTTGGGAAAATGCTCTGCTCCTGGCAATTCTCCATGGCTGGAAAGGAGCTACAGGAATTACCAGTCAGGAAGGGGAAGAAAAAGGCCACATGGAGGGTGCGTGGGCTTTGGGGTCCCTCAGCTCTGCCCCAGCTGTTGCATTAGTGCCTGCCCTGATGCCACTGAAAATCAATCCATTTTCAAAAGCAGAGTGTTACGGGCATTTCTACTTCCTACTGACCCATCTCCTACTCATCCTTAAGTAAAAATGCAGCCCAACCTAGGAAGATCCTACAGTCCTACTGAAAGAGGTGGCGGGTTTCTGATGAACACCTCGGGGATTCTGGACTGCAGGATCTGACCGGTGGCTTTCTGTGGGGTTTCTGGGAGCTCAGGATGGAGACAAAATCCTGCCTTTGAAAAGATGAAAGCCTGCAGCCCAGAATACAGGAGGCCACAGCAGGCCTTTCCAATTCCTAGTTGGGGATGGCTTGAGCTATCTTGTAGATGAATGCACTCTTACTTTCACGCAAACCAACACCAACCAGACAACCGAGAAGGCTCGGGGTACAACCGTCCTTTCTCAAATGGTAGAACATCACAACTTTCAGCCTGCAGAATGTGGGTTAGCACAATGTGCACTGGTTTGAGAAGATCTTAGGACAGAAATGGTTAATAATCACCAAGATTTGCGGCAAATCTTCCAGGGTCATTGGCAGCAAAGACAATGAGTTGATCTCTGTCCAGCACCAAGAGACCCGGGGCCCATCAAACTGCTTCATCTCCACAGGAAGAGAGAAGAGGGTTCACAGGACCCCAGGCCACACATCTGGGATCGCCACAATAGGGGGACGGTATTAGGATGGGGACAACTTGAAGGTATTGGGAAAGAATTAAAAGAGAGATGGGTTAGAAGGTGGTAGTGTTCCTGCTCACTTTCCTGTGGAGAGTCTACTGGGGTCTCAGTGGCTCAGTGAACATGTTCTTGAAGGAAACACTCCTCTGTGACTCCTGTAGCCTCTCCTAGCTTTAGTCTGGATGCTGACATTCGTCAGCCACTTTTATATGGTTTAGAGATAGGTACCAAGATGACTAGATGACCAAGCTGTACTCTAGAAGCTTCTCAAGATACATCGAAGAGGAACTTAACCAGTCGCAAACTGAAAACATCTATAAAACCACTTCGAAAGTAGCAAAATTTCCCCCCAAACACCCAAGCAGCAACGGAAGAACTTCTCCAAATGAACAACATGAAGTCATCTCACCAGGTCTCTGACATTCTGAATGCTGTTCACTTCCTTAGCCTGGATTTGAAATCGTCACCTTCACGAATCACTTACTACGCTTTCCAGCCTCCTGTTTTCTTTGCTCAGAACCAGGGGGGAAAGCAGCTTCTCAAATGGTAGAACATCACGTTTTAACTAGGAAGGCGTAGAGTTTATGCAACCAAACTGTCACACATCTGAACTGTGCATACGTGAGTTCACCTGTAACATCTGTGAGGAGCAGCCCACGCCGCCCATGGCGATCAGAGGGCCTCGTCCATTCCGCACACTCTCCATGCAGTTCAAAACCTCTTCCAATTCTGAATCTCCTACAGTTCAGGTCTGAGCTAAGAACCTCAATCCTGGATTCATCAGAGCAGGGTCACAGCCACTGTCTGGGAGTTGAGACGACCCAGTGAGCCCTGCTCTTGGCCCTCGGTCCTTCACTCTAGAATGCCTCCTCCAACAAGAGACACATCCATAGCTGTGCGCTCTTTAATGCCAAGCCCAAGGCCATCCCCCTCTTGCAAAGGCTGTTTCGCCTTCTTGGTGTCCTGACAACTGCTCTACCCGTATCACTAGGAAATCCCCATCCTGTTCTGAAATCAACGTGGCCCCCAGCTGGGGCTCAGTCTCCTGGGGGAGCGGCTAAGAGTGATCTCAGAACGTTCACCTCCTCTTTGAGCGACTTCCTCCTCCTGTGAATGGAGGTAGTGGTGCGTACAGACCGGGTAAGGCAGTAGGGAGTAAGATGTGAGGGTGACGGTTTACCGGCTGAGTCAGCCACCCCGTGAGTCTCAGATACCGATACCATCAGGCTGGCGCGCACTGCCTTCTCTCCATCGCAGGTGGGGTCACGGCAAGAAAGCCCGTGGAGTCCATCGGTCAGAACCACCCCGGAGGTAAGCATCTGGAGCCCCCGTGCCCTGTGTAAGCCGCTCAGACATTCTGAGAGCTTAACCGGCAGGGTGAGAAAAACGAGCTCACACACACACACACACACACACACACACACACACACGCGCGCGCTAACTACACCCTCACTCGAAGGCAAAATTAAAACACCAAGTCACGACACGCTGCCACAGTCCGGATGATCCGTCACGGTATTTTAATGACAGGTGAGTATCCCTCGACTCTAAGAAACCAGTTCTTGGGGCACACAAACCCTTTCAATACTCACCTGAGCAAAAGGAATGAAAATCTAACTCCAGAATGGTACCAATAAAAATATAATGAGCCAGAGATGAGGCATTTTGAGGTTTATCGCAGCCACGTTAAAAACTTGAAAAGAAAGAGGGGTGATTCACTTTTATATATTTAATCCAACATAGTAAAATATTATCCTTCCAATGGGTAATGAATGTAAAGATTATTAATGTCATAAAGTGCTTTTACATAATTTTACAAACGTAATTTGTATCCAAATAGAATTTGTATTTGTACGGTTGACACAATACTGTCTGATCTACAAAACATTAGATACGATATACAAATACATTTGTATTTGTATTACAAAAATAAATTTCACATCATTATTGTACTAAGGTTTCAGAATCTAGTATGTGTTTTGTACTTACAGCTCATCTTGGCTGGGACCAGCCACATTTCAAGGACCCTGTAGCCAGTAGGGCTATCGGCCGCCATACTGCATAGCGCTACTCTAGCAAAATCTGTCCTGCGCTCTCCTTACCACCGAAAGGGGAGATTCCTGACCCATCAACTCTGTGGTTCTTGAAGAAGTAGGAATTACCTGGGAGAACTTGTAAGAATGCAGATTTTCGGGCTCCCTCTCCAGACCTGTACATCCGAATCTCTAGGGCAGGGGACATGGGAAGAGGAAATGGATTCTGCATTTGTAATAACTGCTGTTCTATTTTTTTAATTCAAGTTCCGCACTGATACAGCACTACCTCCCTCCCTCAAGGCTGATTTGGAGCTATCTGGATATCTTTGATTTGTATAAGTAAACTGACAGAGACATTTTTATAGGGTATCACTATGGCCTGTCCCAAGCTTTGAACTACACCTAGTGCCCGGCAAGCACTCAGTAAACGTTATAATTATTTTTACTAGGTTCCTTTGTTTATATGTTCCCTGAACACCCTGCACACTCCTAGTATAATACACATCACATTTGATTGGAAACAGACCAATTAACTGCAAATCAATTTGCTGCAGGACGACTTTGCTGAACAATCGAATAACCAAAATGTAAGGAGGACACTTCGAGGAAGTTTGCTGAAGGATCAGTGAGGGGAATGGCCTAGTTAGAAACTCTGAAACACTGTGTGAGGCTGCGTGGGTGAGCGAGAGTGTGTTTCTGTGCCTGTGTGGGCACCTGCATGTGTAGGTTGGGCGGGGATCGAAGGATGGGAGAGGGTTACGACACTCCATGTGGCCATGAACTTGCTTCTGATAATGACTTCATCAAGTCTATAGCAGCCCATTCACGGGAGATGGTTTTAATGGCTTTGGCCATGCCCTCAGCCAGGCTTTTTCGCAGATCCCCACCCTTACCTAGTGTCCAGTACTCATACAGAACTGGGGGTGTGTCCCCACGCTGGCTTCCTGTGCCTCTAAGATGGTGCCTGGCCTGGTAGAGGAGGCAAGACTTGCTGCTGGACAGAGACCCAGCCTCCCCCTGGACCCCAGAAACACACAAGCATGCACACACACACTCTCTCTCGAGCAGCTGGAATTGAGCAGCCAAAACCACCAGTTCCAAGTTTCTGGTAGTTTTTAGGGGATGGACTACCCTGTTGATCTCTAGCCATTGATTTTCAGCAAAAGAAAGATATTTGGGGAACCAACCCGGAACACACGGTGCCTGTTTGACCCTATCTCCTGGAATACACAGAATGCTCCCCGGCAAGGCAGCTGCTCCCTTCCGCGCCCTGTCCCTGCACCTAGACTGGTGCCCAACACGACACACTATCCAACACACACCTGGTGCACATAGGGGATACACCAAGTCAAACACACACCCAGGGGAACAGCCACCTGGGGAGCCGGTAAGTTCCCTGAGGGCCCCCAGCATTTTAACAACTGTGCTCCCCAACTCACAAATAACTCCTCTTTCAGGAGCAAAGATAGCACAACTCAAGAGAGCAGGGGAATTCCATCTGGAGCCCAAGGTCAATGCTGTAAGGTCAAAATACGAGGGGCCGATGGGGGCAGTGGGGTTCAGTGGAAAGAACTTTGTCCATTGGGATTTGGGGAAAGTTACCCAAGTTCTCTGGAGCTGAGCAATTTTTTTTTTTTTTAAACCTCTAAGATGAGAAGGAGGCTAACACCTCCCTCACTGAGTTGATGTGAGAAATCATCTGTGCACGTATGCACATGCATACACACGCGCACACGCACAGGCAGGGACCTAAGTATCCATATAATTTATCATGCTCGCTCATATGCAGAATTTGCTCAAGACGACAGGAAGTTATCATCACACCCTGGAGAATTCAGCGAAGCCCGATTGAGGGACAAGGACTAACGGATGCAGGGCTCCCTCTTCGTGGCGACAACAAGTCTTAGCACTCTGTGAAAATAAAACACCCTTGGAGCAAGAGGGAGAGCGTGGACATTGAACACGGACTGAACTTCTTCCACCTCTAATCTGCCGGCCTGTCCTGCTTGTTCTCTGTTCAAAATGCAGCCCAAAGCCAACCCCTTTTTGGCTCTTCCACCACCATCGTCCTAACCCAGGTCCCTGCCACCCTACTCCCCTCTCCCTACCCCCCCCCTTCCCGCCCCGGACTGTTGCAAGAGACTCAACTAGTGCTCCTTCTCCTGCTCTTGTCATGGGTGATCTGCTCTCCACAGTGCCAACTCATCGTTAGAATGATAAGGCAGACCACAGCTGACCCTCCCAAGGAATTCCTACCACACCTAAATCCCCAGTGGTTTCAGATTTTCCAAGTCCTAATTTGTTCTGAGCCCTAGCGGTCTTCCTGATTTCATGTTCAACACTCTGCCGTGTATTGCAGATGCCGTGGCCCCGCCGCACATCCAGCCGAGCCCGGCTGGCCGCCTCAGGCATGCCTCAACCACAAGGCATTTGCACTTGCCACAGGTCCCTGCTCCAACATCACCCCCTCGGAGGTCCTCTCTGCCCGGTGAACCTAAAGGAACATTGCATCCTAGTTTCTATCCAGCCCTCTGCTCTTTGATTCATGAGAGCTGTTGTAGGATTTGCCACGCCAGTATATCACATGCCTTTGCACCTACATGCTGGGCATCTGGTCTTGGCTAGAAAGGAGGCTCTTTGAAGGAAGGGCTTCTCCTGCCTTATTTAAGGCCATGTCCTGAGGGCTCAGAACACTTGCAGATACACAGTAATGACTCACTAGGTATTAATGAAGTGAGCTGAATTCCCAGCTGTTCTGCCTAACTAACGAACTTGCTTTGTGACCTTCCTTCGGGTATAAGAGCCATACTCTCCTTCTGCTACAATCACTAGCCAGTCCTGGAAAATCTCCAGTGAGTCACAGCGGCAGGAAGCCCTCCAGTCTAAGAAGGGAGAATCATCTTGTCCCTTGTCCCTGCCATCACTTGAGGATCCAACTCATGAAAGGTTCTTGATGTTACACAATAAGAAGACACCTGAGTGTCCAAAGTGAGCGTTGGACACATGCACGCTGGGGGCTCAGGTCTTCTGTCAAAAGGCCCCCAGGACCCCCCCCCCCCCCGCCCACCATGAGCACTTTGTCCTTCAGGAGCAACCAAACGAACACCAAAGCCAAACAATGAATGCTGCTGCTGGAGACACTGAATAAGAAAACCAACACAGCCTCACAAACCATACACGCGAGCAAGAAAAGCTGCTTCTAACGTGACTAGCAAAAGCAGGAATGACATGTTGGCATCCTCTAACAAAGACCCAAGGAAGAATTGTCACTTTTCCTTTGGGGACAGGAGGAAAACCCCTTTGGTGCCGCAGATCCTATGGTCTCACGATCTTCATCTCCCCATCTTTGCCCTGAGCCACCGACAAAACTGGCCAGCTCTGCCCCACAGGCAGCTGTATGAGAACAACATGTCTTTATAAGAATTTCAGTTATTAAATTCACCGCGTCCTCCAAACTGAGATTTTAAGTGTTTTGCTCATTTCTTCCTTCGTTTAGAAAAACACTGAAATCCCGGAGATAACCACTTATTCAGGAGACCTGCCCTAAGGCGTTGTTCTGCACACAGGGATGGTTTTATTGGTTAGAATGGGGACGCCCCGGTTCTCCCAGCACGGGGGAGACGAGGTGCTCGGAGATTTCGTCAAAGCCTTGAGTCACAAACTGTGCTGACCGACCCGTTCGGATTTTCCATATTCACTCTGGCTGGGAGAGAATCTGACATGTGATTGATACGGGTGTCTCCTTTTTCATGCTTGGTTCAAAATTCAGAGTTCAAATTGAACCTTATGAAGCAGACAACATATTATTAATATGGCCATCAAAGCAACAGGGATCTCTCTCTCTCAATTTGAAATCTGATCAATAGCAATCTATTAAGAATTTACTGAGCAGCCATCCTAAATCAGATAAGGTAGGTGATGACACTCGCTCTACCCAGGCCAACTTTCATGATCTGTGGCCTCTTTCAGGAGTAGTGTGTTTGTGGGCCACTTGCTTACAAGGCCAAAGTGTGTCAAGTCACAGGATGAAATCAATGTCTATCTCTTAAATCTGCAACTTGGCAATGTTTGACCTGTGGTGTCAAAACACAACCCAAGGTACACTGGGACAAGCGTGTGTTTTTAACAGGAGAGTTGGAGGCGGTGGAAGTCAGCGTACCCACAAATGACATCCAGTGATAATGCTTTCAACCAACACCCTTCCCCACCACAGTCAGGTACCCCTCCAGAAGCATACTCCCTTTCCAAGGGTTTGAAGATGTCAAATGTCTCTCACATCCCAGGAACATTCCCCGCCACCGCCCCCACCCCCGGCCACGTAACCATCCATCCCCTACCATTAAGTATTAGTGAAGTGTTAGGGATGTCACCACCTCCCACAGGGAGAAACAGATGTTTCAGGCCACGGGTTTAGAGAGGGGAAAAGGGGAGCCCTTATCCAGGGGTTTTTATAGAAATGGAGTAAGCTATCGCTTTAAAATACAAGCATGTATACCTCCTGAACTCCCGGGGTAAGACACTGAGCCATTAAAAATATGGACACCGAGTCTACTGATGAAACTTTTAGCTCGGACAGGGCTGGTGACATGCTCCTAGCACTCTGTCCTTCCTTCAGTTCCTTCTCACCAAAGACTGTAAGTGGGGAGGGCAGCATTAGCCAACAAGCCTTCATTTGCTGGGCTCCGCTGATAAAATGCCATCGATAGCAGATGAAGTTCTATCTGCAACACTCTGTGGAATGTAGGGTTTTGAAGGTCATGTCCTACTCAACTACATGTTAGTAAGCTGTACTGTCCTCCCTTGTTGGCTAGAAGCAACACATTGATAAGATTCCCTAGTAATTGTTTTGGTGAAAGTTTAGGCTAAAAGGCAAAACAAAACAAAACAAAACAAAAAACCCCAAAACCCCAAAACAAACCAAAATCAAACCAAAACCAAAGAACCCCGAATCTGTTAGCACTCACCTATCTTGCATTTAATCAAGTAAGTCCATGCTAATGAAAGTTCAACCATAACTGTTCTGAACCACATCAAAGCAAAAAGACAGGCATTATTTTGACGGACACATCATGCAACTTTGTAGTTTCTGTTTGCCAATGCCCTGATTCCAAAGGCAGAATACTTTGTCTCTCTAAATCCTGCTACTTGTAATACATTTTAAAAGGAGATACAGGATCTTTCATTAATAGAATGAAGATCCCCTTCTCGTGAGACACAGATAATTATAGTCCCCAATGCCTCTCTCTCTGGCTTTCTGGATTCAGTCTTTTACAACTAGTCATTCAATAAAGATCCCAAATAATTCACATATACATCTGTGTGAACCCAGACAAAAATAAGTCAAAAAACAAAACAAGTCACACGTCTGTGTCCTTAATCTCCCATTCAGCATTTTAACACAAGAGCACTGCTTATACGGTAAGATCCTACTGTGGCTTTCTTCAACAGAGTCTTACTTTTCTAGATCATGTATTCTTAAAACTGGAAATAAAATATCCCAGTTAGCAAAACGCCTGGTATCTTTTCAGACAGCGGAGCCTCAAGGCTTCGGCTATACTCCAAAGATAGACGGGCTTTGTTTTTTGTTTTTTTTTTTAAACTCAACTTTCTAGAGTGACCAACTGCAGCATGTGAAGGAAAAAAAAAAAAAAAAAGAGAGAGAGAGAGAGAGAGAGAGAGAGAGAAAGAGAGAGAATACTGAGCTTTGGTTGGATGCACCAAGAAGTAGCAATGTTTGTTACCTGCAGAGGTGTTACAAGAAATTTCATCTGCTGCAACGAAGACGTACTGATTTCTGGAAGAGAAGATAAAATTCACAATACTGCTCGCTCAGGGGGGGGGTGTGCTCTCTGCCGACTGGGTGGATGTATTCAGATGCAGGGAGGGAGGGGTGCTGCTTTCGAATGGATGTTGCAAGGACAGGTGTGGATACATCTCGGACATCGAGAGTTTAGAAAGATCATGAAACAGGCATGCGGGGACCTGGCCAGCGGAATCATGGTGATGTCGGAACAGGGGGCCATGGACACACTGTTGCACCATCATTACTACTGAGTGTTCCCAGAACGGCATGCCGGGGGATGTGGCGAGGGCTGGGGTAATTCAAACTGTGCTTGCATGTCTGCGCTGAACGGAGACAACATTTAAAGAAAATACGGACAGTATGTTGGGGAAACGGGATACTAGCTACGGGAATCATAACAATCTGTGGTATAATATAAAAAAAAATTACTTTAAAAGGAAAGGAGGAGAAATGCTGTCATTTCAGAAGAGAATGTTATATGGTATCATGTTATGGATAATAATTTCCTCACCGAACTAGGCTGGATGCGTAGAGAAGGTACAAGCAACTCCTACTGGAATAAATCCTGTCTTACCGAATTATTTTTAATGATGCCGTATTTAAGAGAAAATTAAAATGGAAAATGCTATTTTACTTTGATTTAGTAAATCCGGAAAGATGATCGAACTCTCTTAAGATGTTTCCAGCTGTGGCATTTGCACAGTGAAATGTGTTCTAATTCAGACGTACTGTTTATTTCTCTAGAAGTAAGAACGTCTGTAGGAGGCAGATTATAAAAATGCCCCCAATGAGATTGGCCTCTTAAATGTGTCAAAAGCAGCCATGTAGAGTCTTCTGGTCCTCATTTGTTAGGTTTTACTGTGCGTATGAATCATTAGGAAGCAAGATAAATGCATTTTTTTGGATCTTAGTTTGGGCTTCTTCAAATGTTTTAATGCTTCCAAAAAAGTATCTGGTGATTGAGCACTTCTTAAAACATCTTAAGAAAGTTTTGCCATTGCAAGAGGTACACCCAGGAATATAAATAGAGCCACCATTGGAAAATTCACTAGAGTTTACCCTCCAGTTGAAAATTCTAGCCATTTCCACACCAGTGAAACCTAAACGAAATTATATATGCTCTGAGAATAGCACTCTATATGTTTCTCTTCCACATAACAAAGTCACAGCCAAGTTCACTTATTGCCTCTCTTAAAAGACTAAAAGTTAGTGTCCCTGGATTTTTGCTTGGACACAGACTTTCTGAGTCCCACCAACATCTGGCTTCCAATTTCCGAGGTCTGAGGAGCAGTACACTTCATATCCCTGAGAATGAAGATGTTTGGGTTGCATATTTGTTTTGACTTGTTTACGTCTGACTTACTCAAGGGGCAGTAAGATATGGACACCCCCAATCACATGTATGCGATTCTTGGGTGGGCCAAACCAGCACCTGGCAGGACTTCTGTCCTATCGTGTGCCCACAAGAGGAACACGACCTTGACTACCTGGTTTATCCAGAGGGCCAGGCGCTCTGTTACAGCTGTTCTCCTATTACGGGGCAGGCCTCATTAGCTATCCAGTTCAGACCCTGTAGCCCTAAAAGACTCTACCGCCTTGCATCCCACTTCTGCATTTTCCTTAAGGAACTGTCCCGCCTACTAGACATTAGGAAAACCGTGAGAGGCAACCAACAGATATAAAAATGATGATTGAATGAGCAGGGAAAACCTGTAAGAATGTGATCTACAAGCATGTTTATAAAGACATTGGACCTTTTTCTTTAATTGTACCCAAATGTTAGGAAATGTGATGCTTGTCCCTCACAGCACTCTTCCTTGGGACATGACACACTAATTCTGAAAAATAATGCTACCATTTCTCTATTCCCTTCTGATTCCTCTCTTTCTTAGGTAACCTATATATTTTGAATTTTTTAGAGTGTCTTTAGGATTCCTGAGCAAATTTCTGAACAAAGGGGGTGACTCAAAGAGTTGGCTCAGAAGACAGCCAATTATCAAGTCAAATCTATGTCAAAGTGTGAAGTTATCACCAAGAGTGATATCGTAGGGGACAGGCAATGTACTGTGCAGCAGTGCCAAGGAAGAATTATTTAAAGTATCTGCAAAAAGTAGTAGCCATTTGGATGTATCAGTTCTATACTGATTTTTTTTTTTTTTAACTCCATGCAAGGAGTCCTACAACATCCAGGAAGATTTCCCTAACATTTCAGGAAACCTTCTTTCTATGGAGCACATTAATTCCATGGAGTCAACCTATAAGATCAGCCCTCCCTCCACCCCCCAACTATGCTACCCTTTAACCAACTGATTTTAAGTACAATGAACAGGAAATGCCTGCAAATAATAGCCTGGGGAGGGATGTCAGGCCAACGTGGCCCCCATATGAGGCCAACAGAGGAATCTGGGTAGAGTTATAAGGGACAGGTTTCATGGTGATGTCTCTGTCCATTATGTTATGCCATTTTTATATACAGTCTGTTTCTCCCCACTGGACCTTTAAGATCAGTGATCTATTTTAGCCCATGAATCGATCATATGTGACCCTCTCTGTGGAGCCATTTACCTCACATGACCAGAGAGAGGCACGATCAAAGAGGTTAATGACATCGCTAGGAGGTCACTGCTCTCCCCAGGACAAACTGAATGACCACAAGAGCTGGAGGTACAGTCCGGACAGTGGGCTCACCTCTCAGAGCAGAGAGGAGGCTGGCAGGGGAGCCTGACCCCTGATGTCAGTGCAAGTCTGTTCTGGACTCTCAACAAAGACACAAGAACTTACACTTCAAAGCAGTTGCACTTGACTTTCAGCAAAGTGGTTGTAGATGATAAAGCCTGGCCAAGTAGTCCTCAGCCTTGGCTGCACTGGTAAAAACACCTGGTGACCTTCTGAAATTCTCAGGAACCCAGGCTGCTCCTGAGATCAGTTAAAAGGGAATCTCTGTGAGTCCGTCTCAGGCACTAGTCGTTTCCGAAGAGCTCCTGGCGACTCTGTACAAGCCAAGGTTGAGGGCCACTTGCCTAGCTGAATGGCTCTCATGGGGCTGCTCCCTAGGCTTGCAAGGTGAGGTTAAAACAATGCAAATGCTGGTGCCCTTCTCCTGTGCTCCTAGCCTAACCGGCTGGGACACGATAAAGAAGGAGGTGGTTTAGAAGATGCTCGGCAGTGGAATCTTCTAGCAGCCACAGTGGAGAAGCATTGAGCAGGGCACAAATGCCATGTAGAAAGGGAGTTGAATTAGTCTCCTGCAGCTTTTGCTTTTCTCTGCAACTTCCATTTGCCTACCCACCGTGCTGCCCTCTCGGGCAAACTCGCTGTGTGGCTGCTGAGCCTGAAACCACAAACACTATACATGGCTCAGAAACGGTCCCTTCTAGTTTCTGGAGGCCTTCTGAGAGAACGGACACTAAGCCTCCTTTTTGAAAGAGAAGCTGGTTTCTGATGGCCACACTACCGTGCTCTGTATCTGCTTCCTCCCCTGCTCCTCTTCTCTTAGCACCTGGCATGGAAAACTCAAGAGCCTCTTTGCTGGATCTTCCCACTTTCCTTCTGAGTCTATACCTAATCCTCTTTACCATTTTTTTTTCCACCTGGAATTTTTCCTATTTTTGAGCCCTCTCTGGACTGCAGAATTTCTCAAACTTCCCTGAAAACAAGACTCAGCTAGACTGCTTGTTAAAAATCCATACATGTCTGGGTTTCAGCCCAGACTGCCTGAAACAGAACTTTTGGGAGAGAGGTCTGATCACCGGTACATTTTGGCCAGAACCTAGGCCCAGTGACTGACCAGCTCTGGGGTCCCCATTCACACCGTCCTAAGTGTTCAAAACTACCTGGGACCATGATTCTGTCCATGAGCACCAGCCATGGACAGAATCATGGTCCCAGGTAGTTTGTACCGTGGGGGAATTGGGGAACGTTGCTGAGAAATCTCCTGCAAGTTCATTTCCATTTTCATTTCAGAGCCCCGACTTTTCCCAGGAAGACTATTGGACAAGGGGAGGCTTGGTGGGAGCGGGGAGGATTGCTAATTTAAGAAAAATAATAAAATGGTTGATTACTGTGCACACGGGAGAAGGCTATATTTGTCTGGACTCTTTGTAACGTCGATGCCAAGGAGCCACTGGCCTGATGTCAATGGAGTATTTACCTATGATGGGTGGCTGCTGAGCCTTGTATCTACGCATTAAATGATTTAATTTTCCTGACCACCCATCTTCCTACCCCAGTCTTCACAGAGGAGGTGGCAGAGGAATAGCAAGAAGCACACACAAACCGGTAAGTAGTGGAGATCAACCATGGTTGGGTTGTCTCAAGACCCAACTCCTATTTACTCGCTAAGATTGGGCTCAGGGGAGCCCGCATAGGGGTAACGGGTTGGCCATGGAGGGTCATGTCTCTGCAGAGGGACTTCCTGATACCGTTCTGAACCTTCTATTCCTCCCAGACAAAATAACACAGCATTTGGATTCCCCTTCGAGTATGATGTTGTTAATTGAGGCTTGAGAGAGATAATTATATTCTGCTTTAACAACTTGGGATGTGGAATGGCATGGGCCATGGTCTTTCTCTCTCTTTTCATTCTATTACCAGACTTCATTATGTTTTACGACGGTTTTCATAGACCAGCCATCTAGACTCCGCATCTGACTCAGCTGGTGGTGCATTTAAATTAGTCCTGTGACCTGCCGTGTCATCCTTACGTCCCAGTTTTCTTCTTAGGCTGAATCTCATCTCTCTGCAATTTTCTTTCTTCTAAAAATTACCCACGGCTGAATTCCAAGAGACAAATGAAAAGAGTAGCCAGCCAGTATTGCTGGAGGGAATGAGGGAAGCTGGCTATGGAGACAGAGTAAAACCTGCGGTACAGGCGGGGGCCGAGGGAGGACAGACAGGGAATATTCTCCTGCTGGAGAACACCAGTTTTAAGTTTCACTGTTAAATATTCTGGTGGCTTCTCATTCGGTGGCCTCTTAACTCTCTTATGTCACTATGGCTACACGAAACTCGGGGTGGATATCAGGCATGGTAAGTTTCTTCTTGGGTCCAATGCTATGAGTATTTAAGCTAGCACGCGCACAAGCGCACACACACACACACCCCAACATGTGATTAACCACCACCAACGCCACCCCCCCACCCCCACCCAAGGCTAGCTAGTAAAAAATCCCTAGAGCCTTATAAGTTGCTCTTCTGGTCTGGCAGGTGGCAGTCAAGATGCCCCACAATGGCAGTGGCACAAAATCAAATTAATCCTATCTGTAGATTCTGGGGGTGCCTGTCTAAGAGTTTCTCAACCATGACTGCCTGTTACAAATCAACTACTATGTGTGTGTGTGGTTCCCAGGCCTGGGTATGCCCAAGAAACCACTTTGGTGGTCCTAACGCATCAGCCAGCACCGAGAACTCACATTTGTCTGTGTGAGTATTTCTTTGAACTCACATGCCCTGGCTCTGCAGGAAAGAGAGTGGTGTCTTCTGGTTTTTCAATTAAACTACACTAGTGTTGACTGCCATGGTTTTCAATGATCAATACTTTAATTTTTGGAAATTACCTTATATTAATGATATATATTATTTAATCTATTACTTATACTTATTAATTTTTTATGACTGTGTTTTCCAGGATGCTTCGCTTTAGACAAGGGGCAATAGGGCGGAAATGCACACTTACTGGGGAATCTTGCCAGGATGTGTTAAGAAGTTGCTGGAAGGGTCCTAGGGAATCCCGCCAGGAATGTTTTCTGAATAGTCAGATGTCACATGCAGAAATAAGGTGCTTCTATTACAATCGCTCTTGCCGGCTTTACTAAATCGTTTGCTGGTCTTGTTCATTCAATCCTCAGATGGTTTGCTACCTCCCAGGCACCCAGCTACCCCACAGGGACAGGACATTGTGCTCCTGCCTTTTAAATCACTGTGGAACATCTGTCCTGACCTTGGCTACCTGGAAGCTCATGGCCTAACTTATATTTCAGTTTTACTGCCGAGAAAGTGGGACTTATTTACTTGGGATCAGTATTTTCATTCTCTCTCCCTTTATCACTCGGTTCTAAAAACTCAAGAATTATAAAAAGCCCATTCAAATTCATATTTCCTCCTGCCCTGTGGTTATTTTTTTTTTTAAGGATTTTATTTACTTATTGGACAGTGAGAGACACAGCGAGAGAGAGAGAGAGAAAGCGAGCGAGCACAAGCAAGGGGAGTGGGAGAGGGAGAAGCAGGCTTCCCGCCGAGCAGGGAGCCCAATGTGGGGCTCGATCCCAGGACCCTGGGATCATGACCAGAGCTGAAGGCAGACGCCTAACAACTGAGCCACCCAGGCGCCCCTCTATTTCTATTTTAGTTTTGAATTAGGTGTACTTCGAGAGGCTGTGGCAAACTGTAGTATGAGATGGGGTATAAACAAACCAACCAGCAAGCAAATGAGCAATAGAATCCTCCGAAAGAAGAAATGCTTTCCTGATCCTTTTTGTCTTACATCCTTTAGCATATTTTATTTCATTTCATTTAGCCTCAGTTGCTCTTCCTAACACTGTGTATATATATATTTTTAATTATGTTTAACTGGGAAAGGAGAGAAGTGCTCTGAATCTATCCCTGATTTGAATATTTGGATATTTCTATCTAAAACTTCTGGGTTTCAGAAATTCAAACCCAAGTGCCTCTGCAGTCCCTTTGAGAGCAGTTCACTTCTGTAACTTTCGTTTTTCCAACCTTGAACAAGCTCCACGGCTCCACTTTTTTTTCTCAGCTAAAAACAGAACTAATGGTGAGCCTGGAAGGCCTGCCCTGTTGCCTTCCTGGGCCTCAGTTTCTTCATCTGGAAAATGGGAACAAACACAGCACAGGGTCCTCTAGATTTGTTTTTTCTTTTTGCATTTTGATGAGAACATGAATATGATAAGGCTTTATCTGGGGTGAAATTGCCATTTATTTTTTTGGCTACGTGTACTCCTAAAGAATAGTCATCTTCCCTCCCCCAGAGAGAGAAGGCATTTGTGTTTTTAAGTGCTGGACTTCCAGGGTTTTAGGCCAAGAGGGGGAGAGTCAAGAGCCTTTTTGAGGTTACAAGTCCTATCAGAGAGAGCCAGGGGCCTCTTGAAAGATAAAATCCCACCTCAGGTTTGGTTGGGCAGAGTGAAGACGGGCACAGAGGAGCCCCTCATGAGAATGAGTTTCTGATGCAGTTAGAAATGGGTCTGGCCTGTCGTAGGAACAGCTGCTTGTGATCTCTTCGGGAAGCAGCTCTTGTATAGGGGAAAGGAATCCCCAGCTTGTGGAGGCCCATGGGGGATTGGGGTGGGGTGGGGAGCACGGGGTGTCCAGGCTGAAGCTCTGGAGGCTACAGAGACCACACTGAGGGGGTCTGTGCCCATATAGGAGTTACAGGCAAAACAAAGTTAGTGTGATGGTGGAAAGGTCCAGAACCTTACAGATCCCCGGGGGATTCCTATAACCCATGACCACACCAGGCATTAGATTTCTCACCAGTGGCCTTGGTAAGACAGCAACACAGGCATATTTGGTTTAACATTTTGAAAAGTAATTCTCTGCAGAGCAACTGGTTGTACAGAAATCTACAGCCTTGGAGGTACAGGGGCTGGGTTTGTGAGGGGAAGAGCTCCACTACCGACAGGAAAGATAGACTATTTGACCTCATGATTCCCAGTTGCTTCTTCAGAAAAAAATTTTTTCCCCAAACTATTTTTCATCCAGTTTTACTGAGGTAAGTTCCACAAATAAAAACTGAACATAACTGGATTGAACAATGTGCTTTTTTGGAGCTGTAAAAAGTGATGACTTGATACACAAATACATTGTGAAATGATCACCACAATCAAGGTAATTAACATATCCCTCACTTCATACAGTCACCTTCCTTTGCGGGTGGTGAGAACACCTAATTCTACTCTCAGCAAATTTCAAGTCTCCCTCCTTTAAAACTTCTAGAAGTCAACATTCCAATACAAAACAAAACAAAACAAAAACTCATCTCTGGCCAAAAACTGATTGTAAGCCAGAAAACCTGCTTCCACAGGAGCAAAACAAAATATGCCTGTAGTTTAGCAATGTTGGTAATAGTAATAGTAACAGTTATATTATCCAGAGTGTCACGTAGTGTCCAGCTACTCAAGGAGATTTCTGCTCATGGTCACCATTAATTCAGTAACAACCCAATGAGGCAGGCATCACTCATTAGCCCCACTTTAAAGATGAGGTAGTTGGGATCAAACAGGTCAGTTAGCCTGCCTGTATTATCTCTGTAGTAAGTTAATTTTGCTGAGTAAGTTAAGTAAGTTTGCTTGTAGTAAGTTAGTTTGTTAAATCTAAGTCTCTGGTCATATTCTATAGAACAGCAAATATTTGTTGCTGCATCAAAGTACGTAGAGTGATCGTAAAAGACTTTGCCTCACATCTGGACCAGAGCAATGACAGGTTGTGGGCAGCTGAGCGAGACACGGCTCCCCAGAAATGTTAGTGTTATGGGGGTCCTAGAGGTTGCCCAGTCTAAAGGCGACACCCAGTTTCAAGTGGATTTAATTTTATTTGCTTCCTCTTGCCTGTGTACAGTCAGTGCTTTCAACTAATACTATATGCTTGAAAATATGTCAATCAACAGCTGAGTAAGAGAACCCCATGAATTTTCACCACCTCCTTTAATTGTGAAGGAATGTTCAGTTTCCTCTCCTTCTGACTGTAATTGGTATCATTGTCTTCATTTAGCAGATGAAGAAACTGAGGCTCCGGAAAGCTGAGACAGACCTGATGGGACTATTCCAGATTATGTTTTACATTCATGTGGGTCTGTTATGCGATCAATAAGAAAATGCTAGTGAGAAATCTCATTACACCTTGGTCTTTGGGGGAACGAAAATGACTGATGGTGGCCCTAGAGGAGTTGAGGGGGGGAACGTTCCCATAAGACAGATTACGAGGACCCCGCAACTATTGGAGGTTCTTAATTTCTCACTGAGGAAGGGAAAGCAGAGAGAGGCTTAGAAACCAACAATTGGCTAAGACAGATTCTCCTACACCCTGCCAGGTTCATGGAGTGTCAACATTAGTTACTGAATATTGGGGTGGGATTGAATGTTGCTCTCCATGGTGCTGCTTCTCAGATGTCATACGCACCGCCCAGGGGGTTTGAAGGTGTAGATTTGATACAACAGGACTAGGGTGGGCTTGAGAATCTGAATTGCTTACAAGCTTCCAGGGAGGTCAACACAGGTGGTCTGGGAACCGTGCTCTGCAGAGCAAGGCGCTCAGAACCCTCACAATGGACCACTCCAATCTTGAAATTTTAGAACAGACTCAGGCAATCACTCTTTCCCTGTCCTTTGTTCTAAGTTTGACATGGAGAAATTGAAGAAAATAATCCAAAGACTAGAAGAGAAATGGCCCACCATTCTGGGAAAGCTGTGGGGCTGACCGTGTCCAGGACACAGGTTTAACCTGCCCCCATGTCCACTCCCTGAGCTCACTGTCCACTAACTCAAAGTAGTCTGCACACCCTCTAACTACACAGACATGGGGAGGAAAATAAGCCCCCTGTCTTTGAATGCAGTCTAAAGTTTTAAATGACAGAAGGGGACCACGAACAGAGTCGGGGATTGATGGTATGATCAAAGTATCCAACAGTCATGGTCTTCTTTGTGAAGGGATTCCATGCCTGTGAGCGTGGTAGGAAGCGCTGATCCAGATTACCAGATGCTGGGTGTATTTCTATAAGCTCAGGGCCAAAGCATTTCCATTTTAGGATAATTAAGGGGAAGGGTATTTAGCTTTGATTATGTCTCATCCCCCCACAATCTATTGATCTGTTGGAACACTCACACATCCTAATGCGGCACGTATCAGCCCAGGAACAATGACAAAATTCATGAGTTAGTTCCTCCTTACCAGAGGTTCTCTCAACCTTTCATCTCCAAACTATCATCCAATTCCTGAAAATGGTCCCTACTCTACGTGTGTGTGTGTGTGTGTGTGTGTGTGTGTGTGAGAGAGAGAGAAAGAGAGAGAGAGAATTAAATAAGAAATACACTATGGTTTTGAGTAGAATTTAATTCTAGGGGAATCAATCACTGTGATTCATGAGAAGTCATTTGTTTCTGTCTAGTGACTGCCCAGAGGTACGTACCGCATTTAGACATGGAAATAACGTAGAGACCGCCGTTAAACAGAAATCGGTTCTACTGGAAAGGAATGTGAACTTCTCTTCATAGATACAGGGTCAGAACTTCTTTTGCTAACTTAGAAGTAAATACTGGATAATTTTAGTGAAAAATTACCTCTCACCCCAAAAGCATAATGACTTAAAAAAAAAAAAAGGCAAAAAAGGGAGGCATCTTCAATATAGGTCATAGTCACGCACTAAGGTTGTATTGTGTGTCTGTTCCCTTCTCCTTGACGGGGACGCTGCCTTCCAGGAGGAGAGCACTGAATATGCCGTGTAAATGGTCCCTCCAGGGGCCTCCATCTGCTCCTTCTCATCGGAGGCCTCTGACCTGCCTCTAGAAAGCATCGGGCTTTCTCACCTGCCTGAAACCCTTCACAGCTGAAGGACCCTAATGGTGCTACTTAAAGGATGGGTTTCATTTGCTTCTTTGTGGCCTATCAAGTCAATGATCTGCAGCCCGAGAAGTGTGTAATTAGGCCATGACATGACCAAAGGACTTGTTCCATCTTGTCTCGTCACTGGCAAAAGTGTCTACCCACATGGCTGTGACAGCTATGGTCTACTGGGTTTGGAATTTCCTTTAATGTCTCCCCAAGTCCTTGCTGGTCCAGTCTGTTGACTATCACAGTCTTGGTACCCTTTTTTAACAGCTTCAATTACATACATGTTCATCCAATAGCGCATAACAGTTGTTAGGAAGCCATTCTAGATTATGGACCAAAGGCAATTAGTTCTCAAAACCAAAATTTGAGCACTTTTTCTTTAAATGTGTGTGTGTGTGTGTGTGTGACATGTCTGTAAATTAAAAATAAGAGAAATTCAGGAAATCTACCAGTAACAGCCATGTTTCTTTTTGACACTGGGGGCTTTGTGTCCATAAATAAACATGAGTTTAAAAAAATCATATCAATGCCACCATCAAGAACTATACGTCCTCTCCTTCGCGATTTCAGAACCATCTCAATTGTTACCAAATATAATCATTGTCGATCTGCATGGCAGGTTGTCAGAAAACATAATTAACTTTTTTTTGGTGAATGCCAACTGGGAACTATTTGATCTATAGGGACAATAGATAAATTACCGGTGGGTTTGAGAGCAGGAAATTCAAGTCCCTTTTTCATCACTAAGCCATGTCTTAGCTAGGACTGCTTGAGGCTGCAAACATGCCTTGATTGGACTTTGTTAACAATAGCAGAAGAAGGAAGAGGCAGCACAGGACCTGGACTGATGGAAACTGGGTTCACAGTGCCATCCTCGGACGTCCCAGAGCACATGGAGAATCCACCTGAGGGGACCACACATGTCCTGCTTCTTTCTGGGACAGTCCAGTAGAAACCTGTTGTCCCAGACTCGTCAATAACAACAGTGCGTCCCTTCTCTGTCTTGACACATTCTGGATAATCACTTCTAGGGTCACCCTGACGACCCTGCTTATCTCATCAGGTTGTTCCAAGTTTTACATGGTACCTGACACACAGGGACACTACCGAAAAAAAGTGACTTCAAAAATAGAAATCTACATGGTGAAAAGGAAAAAAAAAAAAACCCAAAAGTGGCAGGGAAGGTACTAGAGGTCTGCTTACTTCCAGGAAAGCTGACACATCAAAATCCGAACACCAGAGAACGGACAGATTGGCAGGCTCATGTAGCCCCTCCCCCCAAATAACTTTGTACTTATCAGACAGAAACAAAGCAAAACAAAACAAACTACCCCTGCAACTCCCTGCCTTAAAAAGAATTTGATTTGCATATACAACTACCTACCAAGTTTTTAAAGACTTGTCCACACCACACCCAGCTGAGCAGATCTGGTCACTGTTCTTCCTAAACTCTTTGAGTGCCTCTAGAATCCATTAAGGATATAACAGACTCAAACCCCTGAATTTCAGAGATTCAGGCGGAGCTGATGTAACCTAGAGATTTCTGGTTTCCTCAATGCTCATGCCTGCCGTCCAGATTCAAAGCTCTGACTGGAATACATGAAAGTAAACACAGGTGCACTCCATGTAGTGCCTTTCAGGTGCCACAATTTCACAGCTACAGTCTCCGTACTTCCAAAACACCCTGTAATGTGGAATCTATACGCCCCTAAGAGATGAACTGAGGGTATGCCAAGAAATTACTTCTTTATGAGATTGCTCCAGTAAGATGCCACAAAGCCTTGAGATTCAGGGCAGAGACTTGAACTCTCAGACTGAGCCAAAAAAACTCGCTCAGCTCTACCGAGCTCAGCTCCCCAAGCTGTAAAATGAAGGGGCAACATCCACTGTCCAGCACCGGTGCAACGGACAGCTCAACAGCACGGCATCTGAGGGGCAGATTAGCACAGTGCACAACGTGGCTGGTGGAACTTTGCAGACCACGATTGTGTAACCATCGTCTTAGACGACAATCTGAGTCCAAGACTGCACACCTCCTACAGCACACTTCGGGAAGTCTTAGTAAGATCCTGCTAATACTCAAGTCTTCCACTTTCATCTCATGAACATGGTGACAGGAGTGTTGTCCTGTATACTGCAAGTTTTAAGAAATTTGTTTTCACCTGGGGTGTGTGCCTTGTGACGGGAAACTCGCAGGCAACATAGGTTTCTTTCTAGTTACCCTAAAGTTGCCTGGAATAATTAGCTTCAGTCTCTCCTCCTGAGGGGAGCCTGACTCACAGAACACAACTCCCAAATGAATCAGTTAAGAAAGTGAACTTTAAACCAAAAAGAACAAGCATATAAATAAAAATAAGAATACACTACATACTTTTATATCTATCTATAAATATAAATGTAATATGTTATATATAATATATATATATATTTTTTTCTTTTTCCTCCAAAGTGGTGTTCTAATTTAAAAAGCTGGACATGCTTTCCCAGCACTGGGGTACAGGATGTAAACAAAGACATTAATGACTCATTTCTGCTACATTTCTTTTACAAGATGACACAGTGTGTTTTTTCAAATTGCAGAACCTGGGAGAACTCATCAGGGCATCTGAAAATAGCAGAAAAGATAAAGAGCTGAAACCAGGAACCACCTTAAGAAGGCTGCATCAACAAAGGTCCAGAGACATAATTGAGGCTTCCTGCAGTGATCTGACTCCACAGAATCGAATCCAAACCGACCACCTTCTGACCCCAGATCTTGTCTCAGCTGGGAGATGCCACGCACGGGACAGAGACACTTCTGTCTGCTCTGAGCCTCCATGAACCGAGCTCTCAGCTCCTTACTCAACTGAGAACCACCGTCTTGGCCTCGCTCCTCACCGAGGCTTAGAATGCACTCACTCTATTTTTCAATGGTGGATTTCTCAGAGAAAATAACTGAAAATGTAAATGAAAGATAATAGGGAAGCTACCACACCGTTGCCAGCTTTTGTTTTGCCAACTAAGAACACTAAAAGCAAAATTGAAAGAAAAAAGAAAACCAACAACAGGCCCCTGGCTGGCTCAGTCCTTTAAGCATCCAACTCTTGCTCTCAGGTCTTGAGTTCAGGGTTGTGAGTTCAAGCCCCAAGTTGGGCTCCAGGCCCAGCATGGAGCCTACTTAAAAAAAAAAAAAAAAGAAGAAGAAGAAAGAAAGAAACCAAAACAAAGCTACCATGCTGCCATCCCTTCCTAAAAGAAAAGCTCTTTTCATGGCATCTGAGAAAAAAGCCTGGCTAAAGCCTGAGGGCTCCGAAGACCAGGGAGCTCAAAACCTGCTCACATTATGTGGCTGGGTCCTTCTCCTATTCCAGCGACCCTGTAAACAGGTCATCAGAAAGAGTCACCAGGTCTTGAACTGGCCTTGGGAGACAGGGCTTTAACCAAAGCCCCAAGATGCGATCTCCAAGATCTCACCCAGCACACATCACAAAGAATGAGCGCTGATTCTTCACCCGAAAACAGTTTCAACCCTGTTGAACCTGGTTCAGACAGCAGGGCTGGGGAAAACACGGATACTTCCCTCCTCTGCTTTGCACTGTCTACCCTCATTAAGGGATCTGCGTTATCCACAGAAGCAGCTTTCTGTATTCTACGCCACAGCAAGAAAAAGTAAGATTTTGAAGCCCCTGAAGTACAACAGTACTTTTTAAATTAACCTTTCTACCAAACCCCCCCCCAAAATAAAAAAAAAAACCAAAAAACAAACCCAAAAAGCAAAAAAATAAAAACAAAAACAAAACAAAATTAAAAACAAACAAACGAACAAAAAAACCTTCCAATGGTAAATTAAATGTTCCATTCAGGATGTTCATGTGCTCTATAAGCTGACAAGCCCTCAGTCTTTAGTCTGTATCATTTCATAAGGACTCCAGATACAATGCTACCTCATTTTAAATGGAATTACTAGCCTTCTTTTAATGATGGCATTTCTCTATTATTTAATCTGAATCCAGGAAGTCAAGAGTCTTAAAATAGATAGGGAGTCCCTGCATTACATGGAAATCAACACAAATTCTTTTACTTTTTCATTTTGGAAAAAGGAAAACTAAGGTTTTATGTAAACAGTTCCGTTCTCTATCTTTAGTTCTAGAGCCTACACTTAGGATAAAATGTGACGAGAAGGCAGAGAAATGTTTCTCCCTCCTTCTTCCTACCTTCCTTCCTTCCTCCCTCTCTCTTTCCTCTTTCTCTTTGTTCTTTTGCTCTCTCTTCCCATTCACCCTCCCACACAACCATGTGTCCAGTCACCCACCTATGTACGTACGCGTCTAGGTTTTTATCTCAGTCACCTTTATACATTTAAATTGGAGTAGACCCAATTCTCCATGACCTCAGACACATGCCTCCTGAGTTGTAAGAAAGAACTGCTCATCTATTGGTCTCTGAAATAGAAACTTTTATTCACAGGTTATGACTGTCACATTTAAAAAAATGTTCTAGTGTGGGGCTTATGACTCCCTGAATTTGGTAAGTCCTGACCTCTGTGTAATAAGATTTACCTAGAGACTCTTAGGAGACCTTTGTGAGGGCCTGAGGCACGGGTGTGTGTGTGTGTCTGCGTACATGCTTCTCTTAGCATATGTGTATGTATATATAGACACACAACATACACACACATATATACAAGTATGTCTCTATATTCCAAACACAGAGAACAAGATAACTGATACTAGGGCATTTTCCTTGAGTTTCTATTAAGTTGAGCTATGAAATTGCCAATATTCTACCATTTTGTCAAAAAATAGCAAGGTTACGTGATACAGTCTAATACGTTTCCGATGAAATGTTAAGGTCTCAAAAAACAAATGAACAAAAAAGGTAGAAAATAAAACAAAGAAACAAAACCTTGTTGCTTGTTGTCTCTTTTGCTCAGTCTAGGGGCAACTGTGCAGCCTGTCTGTCCAAAGTTCCTGACGTTGGGGGGTCTTGAAAGGAAATGCAGGTCTCATGTGCGAGAGGAAATGGGCCCTGGGAGCCGTCAGCACAACAGGATCATTATGAAACTGCCAAGTGAACCACCCCATATTACTTTCTTCTCTAGCTGCTGGAATCTGGCTCCCCTCTGCCCTAACATGGGGGACATTCTCATGCACTGGTTGTTAGGAGATGTTAGAAGGTTCAGCAAGCAGGACAAGCATGACAGATGTCTGCCTTTCTGGAGAGAGAACATTTTCATCAAAGCTGTATATACATCATACATACACCCCCAAAATATTTGTGGCACAAGTCACTGAACAGGGAATGTCCCCTCCCGCTCCACCTCCTGGTTCGGCTGTTCACAGATGCATCCACAACCAAGTCATAAAACACAACGAAACCAAGAGCCAGTCCGGAAAGAGAAGGCTGCCCCAGGCTTAATTCAAGCAAGCCATTCACCGAGCTCATGTGATGGTGGACCTGTCGAATCCAGAACGCATCACGGACACATCAGCAACACCAAGTGCATGCAATGACCAGATGACCGTCGGCCCCACTGCCATGCTTTGATCGGTTCAAGCTCAGAAAACAATCCCCTTGGAGAGTCTGGACCGTGGGCTTTCCCTCAGTCAAAGGGAGGTTAAAAATGAAGATCTGGTGAAGTCAGGTGCTTTCCACACATTTCCTAAATGCCAAGGAGAGATATTTGCCTATTCTCATTAAATCTGTCAGGGAAACTATCAAATTACCTAGTCCAGGCAGGTCTCTTGCTTTGGGGGAAATCTTTGCCCACACCAGATGGTCTTCATTCTGGAGGTCAGCATTCAGCAACTCTGAGGGTGCTCCCAGATAATCAGCATGTGATCATTTAACCAAGAAGACGATGGGGAGGGAGTTGCGAGGTGTCCATCAAGGACCTTCTGGACAGTCCTGAGGTTACTGGAGTTCAATATTTTCCAAAGGTCCCTGACTCTTTAATTTGATGAGGACTTAATTTGTGCTGATAAAAGGTAAAATTCTATCAACTGGGGACACCAAGCTTCTCTTGCTTTCTACACTGCTGAAGAGCAAATCTCATGGCTACAAGTGAAGTTAGTGGCTGTTCCTTTTTTCGTTCTGTTGATAACCAGTGAGCGTTACCAAAACGCTCTCAATTCCTGCCAATTTTGTTTCCTGTTCTGAAGGAGTTTCTTTGGGTTAAGAAGTTTTATTTCTCCTTGTCATCCTGTTTGTCTTCTAGACGAGAAGAACCCAGAATCTATCATGGCTAATACTAAGGTGGGCTCATGTAAAAATAAATTATTGCACAACTGCCCTGAGATAGTCTAGAAACTTGGCATCTTTCATCCAGATTCAAAAGCTATTCTGATAATTTCACGTTCTCCCCAAGTATGTGTCTTCTACCAAAGGGACAGACAGGTCTTCCTTCTTCTCACTTGCTTACTAGACATATAAGGAAGGACCACCATGTCATAAATATGCTTTATAAATTGTACCAGAAATATCATTTTAAAGATTGTTTTCTGGTGATTTGCCTATTACTGCATTTACCTCAGTGCAATAATCCCATATGGGGCGAGTGTCTTGCTTCTAATCAAATTAAAGAGGGCTGGTAATCAATTTCCACAGCAGCCAAGAAGACCCAACGTACAAATTTCTTTCATAAACAGCAAGAGGCCAATTACATGGACAAGAGTATATTTACTTGGTTTCTTCCACGGAAACGATTATATTAACGTGGGAATTGTAGACTCATTCAAGATTTGCCAAGCCAACAATGAGGGCAATTTTCGGTAGGACACACTGCCAATGAGAAGTCTCAATAATGTTAAAATAACAGATTCTATACACACATTTGTACAGGGTGACCCCCAATGCAGCAACACTTTAACTTAATTTTCAAATGAATGCCAATAGAGATGGCCAGATTCTCAAGCAATTCTATTTAAGAATACTATTAAATATTGTTTTTTTTTTAAAGTATCTAGATGGGTCTTATTGAAGAAAGCAATTTAAATTATATCTTTATTATTAACCTTTTTCCAACTTGGGGGGAAGATGCATTTATGCTGAGAAGCAAGATAAAAATCCAAAGAAATAAATCCGTTTAAGATTCTTATAATTATACAGCAGGCTAAAGTCACTATGATTATAATTATATACAAAGTGGGTGTTTGAGAATTTAGCATCTAGAGATATTTTCATAAAAATAATTAAGGGTTGTAGATGAATCACATTACAATTGATACTTTGCGAATCTTCAGTGTGCAGAGTTTAATAGCATTAGGACTTCTCATTTGTAGAATGAGCTCTAGGATTTCAAGATTGCCATCAGTCTTAATGACCCTCTCTCGTTTCCTAATCCAGTGTCCAACTGTACTGAAGACAGGAACGTACATAAAAGCACATTTTGCGTCTTGGCAAGAGGATGTGGGCTAAGTGGATAATTTATGTATTTAGAACTGCATCTTAACAAATGTTTGGATTTCTTTGGAGGCTCCGTCCAGCCTCGAGAACCTGTTAGGGCTGTTTATAAGGAAACGGTAATACTATCTACATGCAACCGGATAGCCGATCTCACTTCTATCTTGCCCAAGAGCCATTGCAAACAAGTGTATGCATGGGGTTTTCCAAGTGCCGTTTTTTGGGGGGTTCAGTTGTTGATGTTGCTTTCTTCTACCTCGGAAGAAATCTGCAGCTACGTCGAGCTAACGACCCATCTCGTGGGAAATGGAATGGAGCCGCAGAGAAAGCACACACCGCAGCACACCGGGAGAGGATCTAAGTCACAACAGGCCAGGGAGGAAGGAGCACCAGTGTCCGCTGACACTTCCGACTCGGGGGTCAAGTACACCGCCTGCTTACCTGTCTGACCCAGCATGCCTCAGCCACACATGCAAATCGTTACCGTCACTGTTTTATCCATGAGACGTATTTTTAAATTAAAAGAGTCATTACCAAAAATAAGCACCCTCAATGACATTTGTACATGCAGAGCCTCTGAACATTCACATTTATGTCCTCAGAAAACAGAGCCAACGGGTAGCATTCAAATATGGAAACGCACTTTTTTTTTTTTTTTTGCCTCCCCCCACCCCCACCTCAGGCACCTACAGGAAAATAGCTGTGGCTTGCCATTTCAGAAACCAAGTCATCTGTCAAGCCTGGGCAAGGGGTAACGGAGCTCCTCCCCACCCCCTGGCCCCCACTCCCGCCATCCATTCTGACTTCTGCATTTCTTAGTCCCTCTCTGTCCCCCTTCCACTGCCAGTCTTAACACGAGGTGCGCGTTACAAATACACCTGGTTTATCTTAGTAAATCTGGACATGGGGCCCTGCTGGATAGAGTGAACCTCCTTAGGAATGCCAGGTACATCTCCCCCATTCCTTCGTGTTGGATCCAAAAAAAAAAAAAAAAAAAAAAAGGGGAAAGAAAAAGAACTTTTTGGGGGGGGGAAAAAAAAAAAAAAAAAGGAAAGAAAAAAACAAGGGAAGCGGGTGACTGAAGTGGAGGAAAACCTGCGGGCTCTTCTGGTGTTCGTCCTAGGAGCTAGAGACCATGGCTGCTGCTTACACGGAAGACCGTGGGAAGGCTGTGCGGGGACAGTTTGTGTGTGCATGCAAGGTACGCTGTCGCAGGGATTGAGAGAGATCGGAAAAGCAACTACACGGGCACAAAACACAGCATTTTGGGTCTTAGCAGAGAGGGCGAGAGTTTAGGATGGTCTAGGCTTGATGATTCATTCTGTCTCTACGTGGTACTGTTCACCTTCACCCTGGGCCCTGATTTGGGGGTGCTGCCTCCCCAGCAGTCATGCATGCGCACCAGAATCAGACGAGAATCTTGTTTCCCACCAGCTAAGTTCATTTCCAGGTAGTTGTCAAGCGGGAGGAGGGAGACTCTTACCTGTCACTGTAGGCAGCGGCAGCGGCAGGGGTCGGCTGGGCGTAGCGGTATGCGGCATAACCACCCTGAAACGCAAGGAGAAATCTGACTCAGGAGTGCAGACGAGGCGAACTCAGGGGCGCCCAACCGTGAGGCCGCACCAGAACAGCAGTAACCCACATCTACCAGTCTAACGTGGAGGTTAATGAAAGCTTAGTACCAAAGCAGAAGTACCAAAAACACTGGAGAGACAGGGGCTTGGCTACCAACCCCAGCTGGATGTTAAAGGTTAGCGGTTGTAAGCATTTCCCAGAGGAGGAACCCAGACACCCTTCTAAAGAGACGTACCTAGACGGTTAATGGTGACTGTGTTGGGGTGGGTAGGGTTATGGGGGATTCTCTAAACACTCTGTATACTTTGCTGAACTTTCCAGATTTTCAAAAATGATTATGCTTTGCCTTTCCTTATTAGCCACTAACTTACATCTTATTCAAACTCCCCTCGATGAATTCCTTAAAAATCCAACATAGGTTGAGCTAATGCCCTCCTGTCTTACATTGATATTTCTTAAAAAAAAAAACAAAACACCACTTTGATGGAAAGTTTATTAGTCATCTCTCGCCTATGTAGCTATTCAACCACTGAAGCAATTAAAGAAGGCTGTGTTTCGCTTTCTAAGTGTTGCATAATTATTTTTTAAAAAAATGGAATGGTGAACACTTGTTAAAAATTCTGTCTTTTCCGCTAAAGATATCACACTGGTGCAGATAGGGAATTTGTTTGGTGCAGAAAATATGATAAAGCTTTCCAATTTGTAAATAAAATCATTAAGAGAGGGGGTGAAAAAAAACCTGAAAAAATAATTAACATTTAGTTCCATGTACCAGTTACTGCAATTGTTCAATTAAGCAGAGGACAAGCAAATGGTCATATTTGAAAGGAATTGTGTTCAGCGGAGCATTGATTATCAAACTGTGAAAATAACCGAGCTTCTTGCTCAGCAGACCACAGCGATACATCAACCACTGTCGACTGCTTTCAGCACAATTAACAAACAGGATCCAGTCTCTACCCATAACACAGGGGATGCCTGGGTTCTAATTAGAATTCACCATCCCACAATCCTCTGAGGCAACAGTTCTCACCCTTACCATAAAGGGGCAACTCTGAACAGGGGAGGATACCCCTCCCCCCAACAGCCAAGCTACTCCTGTGTCGCAGAGAATCTAAAAACAAAATCGGGAGTGAGGGGTATGTTACACTGCTTAGCTTTGTGCCTAGGGGACAGCCCAGTGGTAAGATAAGGACACGGATGCTGTAAAGAGCAGCTTTTGAAATGTGGATGTCATCTCAGTAATTTATCTCTTCCCTCTTCTAACTTTCAGAATAGATTTCCCATGATTTACATAGTGATTCAAAAAATCTAGTTTGTCCTTAAAGAAATTTGTCCTTTGGTTCAGCCCTGGAGGCAGTATTAAAAAAAAAAAAAAAAAAAAAAAAAAAAAAAAAAGAGGTCTTAGCCAGACACCACCTGGTGCTCCAAACACCATGTTCTCTAATTAGGAATGGGGAAACTCATTAAATGTGCTGAGGAGTTGTGAAACCAAAGCGGTTGTCACACCAGCACCAAGCTCAAGATACAGAATGATGGGCTGAGGGGAAATTAGGTCACCAGATTTCTGGAGTCATTCTTTTTATCTGCTTGTCCATCTCCTAGGCTTTCCTGATGCGTCCAGACAGACACAGGTGTGCAGGTGTGTGTATTAAACCGTGAGGTAGGGAGGGAGGAGCTGGAGTTGGTTCAAGGATTGCTAGGAGGTGCTAAGTGTCACCAGCCGAAAGCCTGGATGGCAAAAAAAAAAAAAAAAAAAAAAATGGAGTGGGGTAGTGTGTGTGTGTGTGTGTGTGTGTGCTTCTTCGAGAGTAGAAAGCAAAAGCCACTGAGAAGGTATTTGCATCAAAGGCCATTAAATCAGTCATGATTTGGTGACTGTGAATTTGGTTCCAGCAAAGATTTCTAGCAACATCCCCCCCACCTGCACATCCTCTACATTTGAACTCTGTATGGGTCCCCAACTTCCATGATTGTTTCCATTAGGAAACGTGGGTAGCCAGTGTGATAAATGTTGTGCAAACAGCAGATAAGGCAAATGGACCTCACTAACGACCAGTCGGTATTTACTGTTTTGAGCCTGGAATGGATGTGTGTGCAGCTGGGACTCCTCTGCCCGGCAGACATGCTTGACCATGGCGCCTTGGGAAGAACCCATTGTCTCCATTAAAAATAAGTGTGTGTTTCTACGCGAGACAGGCCCCAATGGTCAATGCCCTGACAACATCCTGGTCTTGGGTATTTAGGAATCTGTTCACCAGCATTCCCTATTTAAGACTCAAGGTCATAGTTGTCCAAGGTCTGTGGAGCCAATGGAGAGACTGTGACCTTGAGCAGTAGGCTCCTTCCTGTCCAGTGGGTATGCTGGTGGTGATGGCAATGTTCTGCCCCTGAGCTGTCCAACACAGTCATCACTGGTCCTTGAGTGACTACTGAACTCTTGAAATGTTGGCTGGTGAAACAAACTGCAATTTTTAATCTGTCTGGTTTGAGTTAATTTGACTTTCCCCATCAAGGGTCATGTGGAGCTGACAGTTTCAGTATTGGACAGTATTTCAGACCCAGACAGGTCTGAGAGATCCTTCAAATAGGTCATCAGCACAGAAAGAAAAGGGTCAGAGGGCTTGACACCACCATGTGCACGGTCTTCTTTTGCGATTTTTCTTCTGTATGAATCCATATTAGGGGAATAACAGAGTTGTGTATTAACTCTGTGTATGTGTGCATACACTGTAAAATGATCAAAAAATACAAATTGCTTTAATTTGCCTTTCTAACAGGTGACTCTAATCAATTTTATTGCTCCCTATTTTGCAGCTCGCTGAGCATAGCCACAGCTCCTGCAAGGTTCTGTGCTAATGTCTGAAAAAGGAGCGCTCCCTTCCATTTGCTGGCACCAAACCATGTTCATGTGCAAACTGGTCTTCCTGACCTTAGGACAGAAATGCATCCTTGACCATTAGATTTTTTTTTTCCCACCACCAAACCAAATGCAAGCACCACATGGTTCTGTGCTCCCTACTCATAAAATATACTCATTTTACACATAGTGGGCAGCAAGCTATAAATGAGAACTTATATAAAATGTAACTCTTGAAAGGCCATTATGAATTCCCCCCGCCCACCTCTGCCACCATCACCAGAAGTGGCCTTGAAGATCCCGACTCTATATTGTCGGAAACCTTGCCTTTGCTAGCGGGCCTCTGGAGGTTGGGGCAAGTTAGTGATGGGGGACCTCTAATGGTTCTCCAACAAAGTATTTCTAAAAATGCACTTCATGGTATACTAACAATGGAAGGAAAAGGAACTTTCTGTGACCAAATAGGTTTGGGAAATGCCAAATTAAATTAAATGAAACTGGCTACTTCATCTGTGGAGCTTTCTAAAACAATATTGATGAGTGCTGTGGACCCTCAGTGCATCTCAGAGTCCTTTAGCAAAGGAAATCACATTTTTTTACTTTAGAGCATACTTTTGGGAAAAGATGTTCTAATAGCCAAATGACTTAGGAAGAGGTGAAATGTTTGGTGCTGGTGGGGACATGGGGGATAGGTAGTACTGTAGTGTGTGTGTGTGTGTGTGTGTTGCTTCCGCCTAACTGTATAAGTAGCAAAGGGCTTAATCCTAGACAGCAGCCTCCTTGTTTCTGAGGATACCCAAAGATCTCACTTCGTGCAATCTACAAGGTGGGTTAGTATATACTGGTACATACACATTTTACTAAAACAACAGTTAGAAGAACATTTGGAAAATGAAACGCTTAAACATAAATAGTCACTCCCTAATTTATCTGCATCATACATTTGGCTGTTTTTGGAATGTGGCAAGGAAAACCAGCTTTCCTGAAACCTAAAAATAAAAGTTGATCTTGGGAATTCAAATTATTTTTTTCTCTCCTCAATCCAAGGACCCCCCTCTTGTACTGGATTTCTCTTTACAATTTGATTAATTCTCATGGTTAAAAGAGAATGTACTTTCTTAACTGACTTAACATAGAACAGAAATGGGAACCGCATGTTACAGGGAAATCCATGTACTAAAACTCCCACTGATGATTCTTAGTTTTACATTCGTCTTTCATTTTACTTGACAGTTTTAATGTTCGTTGGGACAGCTACACTCCAATAGATGTGTTGCTCTTTTTTCTTCCTACAAATTGGTTCATTTGGGGGTTGCTTCAGCAGTGAGTAATAGGGTTGAAAGCTACAGCAATGGGTATGCGATAAATTTTATAAGAAGCTACAATGAAACCAGGGAAAGTTACGTTAGCGATGTTGACCCTCGATGCAAGATGAATACATTTTCTGTTTAACCATTCCAGTTAACTCCAGGAACCTACTACAAAGTTACCGAGACAGCTGATACAATGAAACCTTGCAAGTCTTTTCACTGAGTTTATATTAATTGGGTATAGATGCATTTTAAGCCAGGAAATGTATAGCCATGTCAGAATCTCCATTTTGATACGCTCCTGATCTAGCAAACAGGGGAATCTGAGGGTACGCATCTCTATTCTAGAAGCATTCACATCGAAACTGGAAAATTCAGTTAAGTCTTTCCTCCTTCTATGTTAGAGAACATCTCCCCTCCCCAGAATCGTCTTGTTAGTAGGATTCACAGCAAACCCACAATCATAGTGATGAGGTTTTCCACCAGTCGGGATTTCATACCTGCAGCAATTTATTGCCATACACAGGCTCTTGATACACTACTCTATAAGGAAACAGAAATGTAATGTTTTCAATGCAAAAATGAAATAAATAAAAGAAAATGCATAAGTCAGACAGAAATTCCAGAGCAATTCATTTACAAGTTTGCTTGTCTTTTGTCCCTGAGATCCGAGAATGACCCATCGAAACAAGAGGAGGAGGTTTTAGCTGCGGAGCTCCATAACCCAGAGAATTCAGAATGAGCAGGTGAGGATCTAACCCTACTGACTGTGTTTGTGCCACAACCTGTGTTTAGTTTTAGAGAAGAAAAAAGGATACTTTCATGGCTTCTTATCCTTCTAAGCATAATGCAACAGTTCAAATTAACTACTTCAAATTTCTCTCTTTGTTTCATGATTAGAGTTATCTGGAATACCAGAGGATTTAGCTTTGATGCCTAATTATTGGGGCAGTTAAGACTGTATCAATACCTTTGTTTTAAAAAATTGAATATCGAGTCACAACAGAGAGTGCAACTGAATTTCGTGAATGAATGAATTACACTGAGCTACCAAAGCTGCTTTCAATATATATGATGGGGAAAACTGTGTATGTGCATGTGTCTAGAGAAGTTGCTGACAGATCTATCATCTATCTATCTAACGTGGACATGCCACAACCTCATTCCAATCCAATACCAATAAAATCTCAAGTAGAACCCCTTGGATAGGATGCATTTTTGGATGTGAGAGTTTTGGGGGGCAAGCCTAATCTTTCTTGTGAGTAGTTCTAGTTTAAAGTGAAATGTTTCAGTTCTAGGGCAGAGATCGAGATGGTAGAACACCATAAGAGATTTAGGAACCCGCCTTATAAAGGGGTGTGTGTGTGTGTGTGTGTGTGTGTGTGTGTGTTTGTGTGTGTTACTCTTCACTTGGTCTTAGATTTAATAAATTTAAGCCTGTGGACCTATGCCTGTCAAAATTCTAGGCCTCTCTCCCTCTCTCCCATTGCTTATTGGAAAGTTTCAAGTCAAGAGACTGTTCCCCATGACCCACCTATTCCATTATCCTCTCCATTCTGCTCTGATTTCTCATCTTCCTCCTTTCCTTTCATTGCATTTCTGAGTCTGGCTCAGTGAGGGCAACTAGGTTGCCCTGTTGGCTCTGGGCTTAAGCACTGAATGAAGCCAGATCACGCAGGCTGACCCCCGTGTCGACGAATGTTTCTGGACTAAACATTTCATCTCTTTTCCAAAGCCAAGTTTCCCCTCTGAAAACAAAATTGGAGGTCATGGGTGGAGGAAACTCCTCCCCTCTGGGGGTCCGAGGGGGAGGCCAGGCAGGAAGGGCTGACCTTCTTGTCCCACACAGTAATGCTTAACTCCTTGGTGGGCGGCTGCCCACCTCATCTTAGCGGACTCGTAGTCAACTCCCATTGAAAGTCGGGTCCTAGGAATAAGGACTTGGGTTTATTTGGAGAGGTTCTGTGTTGCCCTAACAGAATTTAAAAATCATGAGAACAGGCACTGGAGTCTCATGGAGACGTACCAGCCTCGTGGCTACACGGATGGGTGGAAAGCTTAGGGCTTTCTCACGAAAAGGGAACCCGGTTAACATTTCTATCCTCAATCAGTGGTCCTCTCTGTCTGCCTTCTCCCCACCTGTTCTCTCTTCTCTTCTTCCCATCACTAGCTCACCCCAGTTTCCACTTAGTACCTTCTTTTTAAATAGCTCTATTATAATGGCCTTATTTCCATTTTCAATAGTTATCTCTTGATCCAATGCCATACCCTCGGCTCTCTCCCTGAGCGGGGAAGACAAACGTTGGGCTAAATGGACTTAAGCCACATTTACTCTCAGCTCTGTGGCCATTCTGGTCTCATGAGTTCCATACTTTCACCCCCAAACAGAGCAGATTGCTTTGTAGGCCCAGGAGACTTGGTCCTTCCACTCCAACTTTTCAAACAGGTTGTCAAGACCATGGATCACTACTACTATATTTTTTTTCTTTACCTTGACTCACTTTCTCTTGAAAAACAACAACAACAACAACAACAAACATTTCAATGTGCACCACTGAATAATCATGGTGAACTTGCTGATTTGATAGGCTAGTTGTGTAAGCTGAATTCCTATCTTTTGAAATAAAAGTGTGTGTGTGTGTGTGTGTGTGTGTGTGTGTGTGTAGCATGTCCTTGGGTGGAAAGGACCCAGGTAATGACCTTTTATGCTGCCAACCTTCCTGGCTTCGAAACCTGCTACATCCTCTCTACTAAGTGGCCATCCACACTGGGCCTGAGTATGCCCCCTATGACCAGAGTCAGAGCTTCCCCTGCAGGTCCTTCAAACCCTATGTGCTCTGTTGGGACTGAGAAATGCTCAAGGGCTCCAACATCAGGTGGGGAAGGGACAGAGAGTAGGGGTGGAGGCCGTGGTCTGGTGCGTGTGCTGGGACAGCTTCTGAGGGGGGTAGCGCTTGAGTAGGAAGAGCTAGAGGGTGGCCTGCCTGTGCCGTCCTTAGCAGTGACTGAAGTATCTCACTACTCGACCCAGTAAAGTTAAAATCAAAGAGGACATTTAAACCTATTAGAGGTGACCGTATGTCTATCACATGTCCCAGGACCTCTCAGGACTGCCCTCACCCTATTTATTATGCTCGGTTTTAATGGGATTAAAGGAGCAAGCCAGAAACTTTCTTTAAATAAGAGAGAACCTCACAAGATTTTCCTCTGAACCTTGTTACTCATCATTTCTTTAAGAAACGGTGCCCCAGGGACAGTACCAGTCATCAGAACAGACCAGTACTGAAAGGAAGGCAGGGGAGGTAGGTTGAAAAAGCACATTCCAGAGTGTAAGGTGCTTCTAGCCAAGAGGAATCCTGCTCCATGAACTTCAGAGTGCAGGAAATATTCATAGTCTGTCTTTCCCTGAAATGGACATAAGGCCATTGATGAGCCCTTGTTTGGCCGCCGTAACAGGTGGTCTAGTCTGTCACTGTGCCCCAAAGACACACACCAGGCTTGCCATCTTACATGGAGCAAAATAATCAGGACGGTTTGCAAGGTCTAAGTTGTCTCCTTGGAAAGATGACAGACACAAGTGCTGGGTTGACAAGCCTCCAAGTCATTTCAGTAAGTGCTTCTGAACCCTGACTGCCTATTTGGAAACATCCCCTGAAAATCTTATTGTCATTTAATATGAACAAAGGGAAAATAATAATATATATATATATATTTGTTGTTGTTGTTGTTGTTGTTGTTGTTGTTTGAAGAGTGGCCTGCAAAGAATGAGAGAAACGGTCTTCTAAACCTTGACACCGGGAAGCGGAGCATCACAGAATCAAGAAAGGCCGCCCCCGGACAGAATCCCTGCATCGCCTAGACACCTGCGGGGGCTACGCCACTGCGTCCAGCAGGCTCGGTGCAGAGATGATGACTCGGGGGGAAACAAAACCCACTAAAGGAATTTAAATAAAGACTTTTTTTGTAGCTTTTCTCCTTGAACAGAATTGATCTTCCTGCCTTAGTCTGGAAGCTGGCACAGGTGCCCCCTCCTGCAGGTCTCGGCTCCCTCCACTTGCTCTGCTCTCATGGATTTCCCCTGTAGGTTCTAGCGCCGACCGGCACAGACACACCTGCCCACTCCTCTTCCTAGCGCTTCCTTTCCCCATGTCCGTGATCCGACAGACTCTCCCTTTGGGCAGCTCCTCCTTCCTGCTACTCAGAGATCTAGGAGGCAGCAAAAGACACCCAAGGGGAAGATCCGTAGAACGGCACAAATTAATAATTCAACCAGTTGCTCTCAGTTCACAAATAAAGAAACTGAGGCACACAGAGAGGCAGATGCTCAATAAACAGTCGCTATCTCTGTTTTCAGCTAGGCTTACCAACATACACTCCCCTACTCCCACTGGTGGGTGTGATGGAGAGAGTTTTTTGGTTTTGGGTGTTTGGGGGGGTTTTTTGTTTGTTTGTTTGTTTTTGTTAGATTGCTTTCCCCCCCCCCCCCATTTTTCATCTCTTTTCGTCTCCCTATTTTCCAAAATAAAAAAAAAAAAAAAAAAAAAAAAAAAAAAAAAGGCCCTAAGAAAGCCCACAAGGTGTGCTCTACCTAGAGGCTACCTTGGGGAGGGGGCAGACTGACGTAGGGTTCTTTGGGTTTCCAAAGATGTGAATGGGCTCGAGACGTCCAGCCCGTCTGCCTCTCTATTTATAATAGTATGCATTGAAAGTTGTTTGTTTTTTAAAGAGGATATTTGGAGGCATGGATTAAGCTACATAAGAAATAAGAAATTCATTGTTTACTGGGTGCAGGATGTTTGTTCCTTTCATTTTGGGGGGAAAAGCCCTCAAAAAACTAGCCCACAGATTATAGTAAGTGTATCTGGTGCAATGATAACAGAACTCAACTGTATGCATCATTGATGAAGATTAACACTGTGTCTCAAATTTGTGATTGAAACTCAAAAGGAAGAAAATTAATAGTGTCTTTCCCATTTTCTAGTAAATGCTATCAATTTGGTCAGAAGTATGGTTTTATTTTTGTTACCTAGTTTATACGATGACAAATTGGATTCCAGTGAACTTATCTGAGGTCACTTGTAACAAAAAAGTATATGATTTAAAAAACAGCCCCTGGCCCTGCCCATATTTTAAGCTGCATTTACGCCAGGTTATGTTCCTAACATTGTAACTCATATCACAATGTAGGAGAAAAAAATGCCTCTAGATCCATTGAGGTAAGTTTATTGGGGTCCCACTGAGAACCACCCGACTCTTTTCTGAAAGCAAAAAGTCTAAAAAGGTGGGACCAGGGGCGCCTGGGTGGCTCAGTGGGTTAAGCCTCTGCCTTAGGCTCAGGTCATGATCTCAGGGTCCTGGGATCGAGTCCCGCATCGGGTTCTCTGCTCAGCAGGGAGCCTGCTTCCCTTCCTCTCTCTCTGCCTGCCTCTCTGCCTACTTGTGATCTCTATCAAATAAATAAATAAAAATCTTAAAAAAAAAAAAAAAAGGTGGGACCATTTAATAAACAATTCTAAATTCAACAAACACTTCTAAGTCCGGTAATGGTTTGGGCGGGAAACGGAAAGAATAAGGAAGAAAATAGGGTTTCGTGGTCAAGCTGGCATACATCTTGTTAGAGATGCTTCTGGCTAAAATCATCCAGAGGGAGTGGGAGGGGTTCTTTCTAGAGCTATTACTATGAAAAAGTGAACGCATTAACGGGACAGCCACCAAAAAAGAAAAGCCGCCATGAAAATATCTTTTAACCCTCTATGGCTGGTAACTCCAGCTTTTATCCCAAATATTATACTGCAAGCACACGGACCATACTGAAAACTTTCCAGCGATTTTTTTTTTTGAGGGGGGGTCGGAGGAGAGTCTTTAATTTGACACCAGAGAAACGCCGTATCTTTTCAGGGGGCATGTCTTCTGAAGTGAATGAAGGAACTAGTGCCACCCCATAGCAGCCGTGGTGGCCACGGGAAAAGGTCTTCTGCCCTGCGGATCTGCCCCGGGGATCCTGTCCCACAGACCGCGAAGAGGAAACTGGCAGCAAACTTGTAAACAGAATGACTCCGGGAGGAAACAGGGGTGGCATGCACAGTAGTAAGTACTTACATAAATGTCTGCACCATAAAATCCATCCTGGTAAACAACACTGCAAAGGCACACACACAAAGAGAAACATCCGTATTAGTGCATTTCCCCATGCAGACACACCAACCCCCGCACTGGCGAAGTTAGTCTGGTCAACGGGATCCGAAACACAGGAGCCGAGGAGAAGTTTTCACATTGGCTAAGGAGGTTGGAGACAACAGTTCTCTGTCAGCCCGAGAAAATTCGGCCGGGGTTCGGTGCTGGCCCAGAATCAGGCCGTGGTGGCATGCTGGACACCGGACTCCCCACTCTTCCACGAAGGGGTGTGGAAATGCAAGAGCGAGAGCAGTTTAAGTGGCCGAGACAGACAGGAGGGTCAGAGTTTGCATTCAGTCCGATCGCAGAGCTCCCCGCAGGGGTCTGAGAAAATCACCTGTTTAAACTGTTAGATCGATAAAGGGGAGGGGGGCAGACTGCTGCATTTTCAGTACACGTGGGAGCTGAAGGATTTTAGGAGATCCGGACGGCCCGGATGATTCCAGAACAGTTCTTCTACAGTCTCCCACCCTACAGTCTTATATTTGGTAATTCTGGGTGCCACTTTTTTGTGGCAAATGTAGGAAAATATCTCTGATTCTATGTGTGTGTGAGCATGTGTGTACATGTGTGCAAGAAAATGTGTGTTTGTATGTGTGGGTGGATGTGGGTGTCTGTAACATGTGCGTAAGTGTGTGTGGGTGAAGATGGACATATATGGTGTAAAAGGTATGCAGTGGCATGTTTGCACATGTGTGTACATACATGTGCTCTAGTGTGTACACGTATACACATACATGTACTTTGTGTATGTTTTTCTAAAATATATCCAGGCCAAGCAAGCCCCACATTATGACTGAACAGCCCTGGCCTCACTGTGGCTCTCCTGTCACCATCCAAACTGTCATTCCGGAAAGAAAGGACTTCACAGGAGGCGGAAAATCTCCTGGACTTTTCCAGTTTTCTCGGTAAACCTTGAGCGAAAGGGCCAGGAAGAAAAGCTTACAGCCATGTGATTGCGGGAAACTGGCTCGCAGTTCCTAAGCATTACAGTGGGTTTCATGACGATCGCAGGGAGACCTGATGCCGCATGCAGATTCCGGGAGGAGCACAGGAAGGACGGACTAGGAAAGCAGGTGTCACCAAATCTATGTTTTCCGCAGGGTGGTAGTGGTTATTAAGAGCCTTCCCTGAGATCTTCCCATGGAGCTCAAAGATGCTTTATGATTCTGGCAACGGACCTGTGAGCCCCACCATCGAAGGGAACTGGGTTCTAACAGAAACACGACTTTGATTTCCAGAGGCGGGGCCGTCAGGTTTCAGGAGCAGAGCGGACCCACAGGAAAGCCAAGCATATGGAGCCAGAGGAAGGCACTCGAAACACACACACACACACACACACACACACGGCTGTGACACTGGTTTGCTGGAGAACCCTGGAGAGTGCTTCTGGGAGCTTTTCAGACTTGATTGGCCAGACCCCCAAGTACCATTATCCTTAAAAATGTGAGAGGGACTTCACACGCTAGGGAGGTTAGCAGGAATTACTTTCGGCTGTTTTCACCTTGATCTGAGAGGACCACAATTCACAAGAGTACTCGTCAAGCAGCCTAAAACCCTCATCTGAGATGCTGCAGTACGCCGTGTCCTGAGCTATGCTTTCAGCGTTCCCAACATTAAGACAGTGTGTCTGCTGGGGGGTCAGAAGGCGGGGACCAGCCTCTGTCAGCAGGACTTGCAACAGACCCGAGGACATTGGGAAGAGTGACATATATTTCGTCTGCTGGGTGACAAATATTTAGAGGCGAGTCATGTAGCTGTGGAGAAACGGGTTCTGCTTCTGCCCCGTTCTTTCCATCCTATGCCTTTTCTGGGAACACCTGCTCTCCCAACATCCTCCTCCAAAAACAGGTCAGCATTCGAGAGCCAAGTCAGATGGAAACCACGTACACGTCTGGTCACAGCCTCACCAGCCAGCAGCTGTGAGCCACTGAGCTCGTCACTGAAGCTCTCTGAGCATCACGTGCTCATCTGTAAAATGGGGCAAGAGGCTAGGCCGTGGTCAACTCAGAGGAGGACATAGTTGGGTGCTGCCCGCAAAGCCACAAGCAAGGAGGTTGGCACCAGCGAACAGAACGTGATCCAGGGGTGAACAAAAGATTCATATTTTAGCTGCATATTAATATCGACATGGAAAGTAATGCCTCTGTCTACATATCTGTAGACGGGCCCTGGCCTTAGCCTTTCCTGAGCAGGGGAGTCTCTGTGCCCAGCTTGGCCCTCCACCATCCGCCATAGAAAATTCCTTTGGGACTCGGACATCCCACATCTATGAGATGGAGAACCAAAGAGAAAAGGTGGTCCAACATCCTCACGTCGACAAGCTCCCACAAACTGAACGATGACCCCTCTTTCCCTGAGATGCTTACGAGCCCCCAACAACTGTACTAAGGCAGAGACAAGCCCGAGCATGTCCATCACTAAGCCTGCCCTCAGGGAGCTTTACAGGGAGGGGGTCGCGTGGTCGCAAAGCCATGTATGCACACGTACATACATATAAGACTGCAGCTTGCATGGGGATTGAGGAGCAGGAGCTGGGAAAGGGTAGCGGGGGGAGGAGGGCTGGCAGCAGAGGTGAGGATATCTGCGCAAGTGCCTCGGAAATCTCGAAGCCTCAGCCAGGTGCAGAGGGAGGAAGAGCAGACCAGGCAAAGGGAACAGACTACGCAAGTCCCAGTGTCCAGAGGGTCCCAGGCTCCTTCCGGGGGCCGGCAGGGTCCAGAGGCCCAGCAGACGGCGCGGCTCCCCAGAGAAAGGAAACGGAGAATTCCCTCCGCGATGAAAACCACACCTCGCGGGGAGCGCCTGTTTTCACCGAGTGTGTTGCGGAGGGAGTGGGGGGGGGGGGGGGTGGTTGGGGGATGATGGGGGGGGTGAGCTCTCTTTTCAGGGTAACTCTAAAATCAAGGAAACAATACGGCTGGCCACGTTGGTGGTCTGAAAGCCAACTGATGGGCTGCCACCTTCCCCAAGATGCATTTTCTCCTCCTCAGCTGCTGAGGAGGCCCTCGTATACTACTGGCCCTCACATTTCTGGAATGATGACCATGTCGGTCCCTGGTCTGAGCATCCTGTGCTACTTAGCCCACTTCTCCCTCATCGTACCCCGTCACCCAGTTCAGAGTTTCTGATCCAATAGGTCTGGATGGGGGTCTAAGAATTCTAATTTCTCACCAGGACCAGAGGATGCGGATGCTGCTGGCCAGGGGAGGAACTGGCTCATTGATCAATGGGACACCGCCCTCCACGTGTTCTTTTTCCTTTACATCATGACGGCACTGAGCTGGCAGACAGACCAGTCTCCTAGGCCCTCATCTAAGGAGGGGTGGTTACAGGAAAGCTCTTCCAGACTCTCATGCTGGTTTCCAGGAATGTGTCCAAATGCTTTTTAAAGCCCCATGAAACAGGTGCACTTAAAATATCAGATGTGTAGGGAACGGAGGGCAGGAATCGAGGGCTAGTACAGATCTACAGATAAATGAACCATGGGCCCCGAACAATAGAAGGGAGTTGCCATCGTGCGTTGAACAAGTATAGTCCAATTTTAATGCCAAGGCAGTCTGTCTAGCCATGCAAAGGTAATTGTATTGCTTGCCAATCACTTCAGGCCTGCAATACACTTTTGCAAGAACATAATGCAAATGCACAACTCATTTTCTTAGAAAGGTAATAACAGTAGTTAAATATTTGGTTGAATGCAAGCAGGGGATGATCGCACTGTAGCAAATTAGTTTACTTAAAAAAAAAAGGAACGAAAGTAGAGGATGGCCAGACTCTACAATCTGTTTGTGTAATAGAATCTATCCCCACCACCACAAATGCATTCCTGAAGGAGAGGTTATTTAAAACCGCTCTACCTTGCTGCCCCTTCCAAGTGGAAAATAAATTAAAATTTTAATGCGTTTAAATCTAGCTGTTTTTGAACAGATATGGGTCTGTAAATTCCCTGACATCTGTGTATTATTGTGTATGCTATGTATGGATATATGTATGTATCCACTAACATTTTCCTAGGGAAAACACATTTTTAATCAGATTAGTAAAGGCATCCGTGACATAACCCTGTCGTCTCCCCCCAAAATAAAATTTAAGAACCACTGATTCATGGTGGTTTTATCTATAGATGCATTCAATTCACAACTTCTTCTTCTTTTTTTTTTTTTTTAAACATAACAGAGGTTACACTTTAAAACTGGCTGGAGATTTGAACAAGAATTCACACCAAACCCAAACACACAAGATGCTAGACAGAATTCTGAAAAACATTCTGATAATGGGTGATGACCTCTGTTCCTAGTCTTCAAATTAAATGTAGAAAGGTCCTAAACAGAGAAGGCATAGTCTGAGGAGGAGACATTCAGAAATTAAGCCCAAAAGCATGGTTGCTATATAGCCAGAAAAGCTCACACACATAAGCTAGTGCCTGCTGTCAGATGCTTTCCTAGGACCTGCCCCAAAAGCGTTCCCAAGGATCTATGTGTGAATTTCATCATTGCACCGGCCAGGTTAAGAGTTTTTGTCCTGGGATACTACTATATCTCTCCTATACACAAAGTGACACAGTGTCTTCAAACCACTTCTCAAAGTAACTCTGAGAGGTTGTACATAGTTGCATCAAACTAATTTCCTGAGAAAGTTATGGAACACTTTCTCCAAAGAGACCCAGAGACCCAAGACCAAAACCCTACAGGAGATGCTGGATGTTTAGCTTAGAATCCTAATAATTTTTCAAATACTCTTTGATGCTCCATTAGAACACTCTACTGTGTCCCCAGACAATATGCCTGGTACATAGCAGGCACGGGATTAATAGCTGCTTTATAGTTAAGTGGCTAATTAATTAAGAATAAGAATTTGGTGAGGCCAGGTTCACGGGGTTCCTTTTGGGTGGGTGTTGGGGTTTGGCTGCTGTCTTCTAATATCAGATGTTTACTGAGTCTGGGGGAGTGTCTCCAGTCCATCCATCTGCCATCTCCATCCATGCGTGATCGATCCGCGAGCTCCTTTGGTGGGCAATTGCCTAAAGGGCAGGTTCTCCCACACGGGGGTCAGAGAAAGACAGACCGGACATTGAGGCTTCTCTGTCCAAACTGACTCCAGGATCAAACGCGTGGAGAAAATGGAAGACCTGGTGATTCAGCTCTCTCAGGAACCATTCACTAGTTAGTATTTTGTTTATGATCTACATATTCCAATAACTATTGCGGTGCCTCTGACCAAAGTCAGCTCTGTGGCTTGCGGGGGATGGTGGTCTGTAAACTGCAGGACCCTCCCTGGAAAGGGGTCGGACTCTAGGTTTCCAATGCATTGCCCTTCCTCATTCAGTCGGTATTGACAATCAACAGTGACTTGGCTGATTCAATCTAGGTTTTCCATTCATTTCTGTGGTCCCCGCCCCATGGTCCAAGCAGAACCCCCTCTCCCAGGGCAAATGATCACCTATTAATGTGCCAAGAAGGTTCTCTTTACCGGTGTGAGGAAGAAGAGAATAGGGCCCCTCCAAAACCTGTGCTGGGAGAGATGTGGAAGGCAAAACCACAGGAACAGGAGGTGGAAGGGAAAACCAAATCGATCAAAGGAAATGGATGAACGGGAAGGCATGCTTGCTGAATCTTCCTGTAGGACTGTCTCGAAGTTGGATATCTCCGAGGGTCACCCCAGGCTCCACAAAAGTAGCCATGGAGTTTCTGTACAATTTCCTTTTATATTTATTTATTTGAGAGAGAGAGTACGGTGTATGTGAGTGAGAGGGAGAGAGCATCTGACTCCACACCGAGCACAGAGCCTGAGGTGGGGCTCGATCTCACAACTGTGAGATCATGACCTGAGCCGAAACCAAGAGTCAGATGCTTAACTGACTGAGCCCTCAGGTGCCCTGATTCCACCACCACCCCCCCCGCCCCGGTATCTTAGGAAAACAGTATGGAAGCCATACATGGACATAGGATGAATGACCCATTTTTGGTTGGAATTTCAGTAACAAAGTATATATTGCATAGCTCATGAAGAGCAGAGGTTTAGGTTGGCACTTAGTTTTGTCTTCAACTGGTGACAAATAAAAAATCCTAATAAATGCAGCTCGCTCGGTGATAGCTTAGAAAAGATGGGGATCCCTGGGTGTGAGGGGGGATGGCAGAATGGGGTCTTGACATGGCAATTTAGGAAGTGGTTGGACGTGAGGGCATCCTACATTTCTTCTTCTTCTGGAGCCTTCCCTAAAAACCCAAGCTGAGCTAAGGGACCTTCCTTGGTGCTCACACAACACCCTTCTCCCTTAGCACATTTATTGACATTATTAGCTTATGGGGGTGCCCCTGCCCCTAACTAGAAGGAATTCCTTGAAAGTGCAAGACAGTGCGTGGAACTGACAAAAGGTGTGTTAGGCTGAACTGACTGGAGTAAAGACATTAGTCGACTCTACAAATCTCCCCACAAAGGACTTTGAACACAAATGGCTACAGGAAATCCACACTATCACCTGAATGACCTAAATCCTGATGACATCACCTTCTGGAAACAGAAGTAGGTTTCTGATTTCCAGTCTCTGCTCTTTGCTTTCACCCAAGCTCAGGGCTCTTACCACTCCAGTCCCCTATCTACTCTCTGCTGTCCTCTGCTTTTCTTTCCAAAATGGGTTGGCCCCCCACACACACACACCTGCCCCTAGTCTTCTGCAGCCTCAACCAACAAGCAGAGGAAAGGGGAAACCTTCATTTAAGATGCTGGGTTCACACATTCTCATTTGGAGCCAGTGCACTCCATGCAGTTTGCAATACAAGACACTCTCGCTGAATTTCCTATTTTCAACCAGCACTTTGCTCTTCTAGAACACGCAGACATGGACACACGCACACTGCTAGCCCTTCTGTATCTTCCTCCTCCTCCTCCTAATATTGAGAATTTCATCTTACCATTAAGGGTGGTTTCAGGATTCCATTTGGAATATTACCAGCAAAGAGGCACAGGGTACCATTATAACCAAAAGGATAGGAATATTGCCGGAATATTTAAATTAAGTCACGTCTGAAAGCAGTCACAAACACGTTGCTTCACCATTTGGAGATGCCTGTGTCTCTCCCCGGTGAACGTGGCATTAATTAGTTATGCACGGTTATTCCCGGCAAAGAGCGAGATCACTGTAAGTTAGTGAATTTACGGCAGGTGTGTGATTTTGAGATTTTTATAAATTGTTCATGTGAGGATAAGCCATATAATTTTATTTTTTTTTTCCTGTTCAGTATAGTAGTGAGATACTGAGGGCACATATACCAAAAAGCTGCAATTACCGTCTACTAAGATAAGATAATAATTTTCAGACAAACGAATGTGGTATAAACATGCGATTCTGTATTTATGGCTTATGAATCTTGCTTTAGTAATTACATGAGCCTACAGGGTAACTTGTTTTTTTTTTTTTTTCTTCCTCCCTCATAACAACTTGCCGTATGACCTTGGGAATAACACAATTTCTGCATTTCTGGGTCTATAAAACAGGCTCAACACTGTGGGGTTGGAAATAATGATTAACACTCTGGATGCTTTCTTGTAGTACCTGGTCAGGTAAAGGCTTAGGAGGAGCAGATGAATGTTTCTGGAGTGTGGGGAGAAGTCAGGGCAAATTCACCCTCGGTTCGCTACTGTCCACCACCTCTCCGCGAGAAAGGAATTTTCACTGTTGTTTTGTCCAGTAAGAAACCGAGAAGTGACCCAAGGCTAACAACAACACAAGAAACAATGGACACGGACTGGTCTCTTTGCCTGTGTTCTCTTCTCCTGATGATTCCATGTACTTTCATTTATTTATATTCTGAATTTCGTCTCATTGCGTCTGTGTTTGAAACACCTCAGATGCTCTCCTCTGCAGTAGGTGAGATATGAATAAATAATGAAAAAAAGAGTGGTTCCCTTTGTCGTTGGTATAATAGAGAGATGATCTAGGCTAATTCAGGTTTTCTAAAAGATTTATAAGCAACAGAGCTTTAAAAAAATGCATTAACCCTTTTCATAACAGCCTGGAATGCAGCCACATTCTTTTTCACAGACCAGAAAGCCAGTCGGCCAGGGCATAGCTGAGTTTTTCTGAGTAGCGCTACTGACATTTGGGGCCTGACACATCTATGTTGGGGGGCCCTCCTGTGCACTGGGCACCTCAAGCAGTGTCCCTGGCCTCCACCTCCTAGATGCCATTGCACCTTCCTGCTCCTGCTGTGACAACCCACAATGTCTCCAACAGTCCAAACATCCCCGAGGACTGGCAGAGACACCACTTTCTCCCCAACACCAGGGGTGCCGGAAAGTTCCAGAAGGAGCCCTGAACAGGAGGAAAGAAAGCATAGCACTGCAGTGTGGCCGCACACCCCACCAAGACCACAGTTTCTCGGCGTTCCCAGTCATTCCTTAATCTACGCTCGGCAACACCAGATTCCCTGCGCACAGATAAAACACGGCCAACGGAATTAGTTTCTTGTAGAGGAAGCCAAAGGCCCATTTTGGAAAATCCAACTGAAACGGGCCTTACTTCCAACGTCTTTGAACTTTTGAACGTTTGCATTTGACTCTACACCTAATTTTCTCTTCTCAGGCAAGGGCTCATAAACCTTGAGGAGCAAGGTGTCTTTGGGGGAGGGGAGCAAGACCACCCCAGCGAACTTTGATGTTTGGGGATTTTGTGTCCCTCCATGGACGGAATTCAAGGGGCAGATGTGATCCAACCTCCTTAATAACCAGATGTTTGCAATCATCAGAAATACATCTTTGGCTGTAGCCATTTTTCTGTTCTCCAGCATTCAGTCTCAGAGAGAATTTACATAACAACATGTGACATGTAGAATGCTTAAAGGCACCAACCATGACAGGACAAATTACACTCATTTTTCAGTTCTCTTTGCAAGGTGCTCGGCGGCAGGCGCGCGCAGGGCTGCATGCTGGGGCGGTTCTGGTGGGGAAGTCAAGGCCAGCATGCGTTCACAACCAGGAGGGGTGGTGCGGGAGGCCCGCCGCAGGGCGGGGGGGGTGGGGGGAGCTGCCCCACTTACCCGCCATAGGCCGGGATCGGGGGCGGGGGCGCCGCAGCGCGGAAGGTGTTGTACACGGTGCGGCCACGGCCTCGCAGGTGCGCCCCTCGGTAGGCGGCCGCGGCGGTGGCGGCTGGATACGGGAAGCCGGGCACTGTGGGGTGGGAAAGGAGAGAGCAGAGCAGAGGCTTTCAGAAGCACACCGGTGGCGGAGGGCAACCCGCCCACCCAGGCCCCTTCTCCCCCCAGCCCCAGGCTGGACACCGCCCCTGGAGAAGGGAGGCGGGGTTCCAAAGGCGGCCAGCAGGGCGGAGGTCAAGGTCCGATTCCAGACAGAGTGGGTGGCCTAAGGGGTCGGTCCCTGTGCCCAAGAGAACATGGTAAATGACAAGCATTTACAAAGAATTCGTGGTAACAGGAGACAAGCTCACTGCGCAAAGTTAAAATTCTACAAAGGCGGATTGCATGAAGTATGCGCTGTGTTGCCAGGATCTAGGTGTCTACCTGCACACACATGTATACCGTGTGTAAGAGATATTTATGTGTCTGAGCACACAATACACGTATATAACGTAGCCAAGCACATGTGTGCATGTGTAAGTGAACATGTGTGTCCATGTGTACCCAGTGTCTACACATGTGTATGTGGGTGTGTACCCAGGTATGTTTATATGTGCATGTATATATGCAAACACTTGCATTTCCATATGCGTACATACTTCAGTGTGTCCCTGGTTATCTCTGGGGCTGAACTGTGTGTGTGTTGTCTACTGATTGCCTTCCCTATCCCATTTTTCTTTCCCCCAGTTTCCTTTATGTACACCTACTGCTTGTTGAAGTTTTTAAATTGCAAGATCGTTTTCCTGCAGACGCGTGCATGCATCACAAGTGTGCAAACCCCTTATGCGCCAAGAAATGAACCGTTACCAATGTCCCATCAGCCCGCAAACCATGTAACAGCTAGGTGCACCCACCAACCGTTAATTGTAGAGAAGTCTGGGAACTCAGCTCTTAAGAGGGTGTGGGCTGAGTTTTCCTCCTCGGAGGAAAATTCTCTGAGTGGGATGGCTTGCTGAGGAGTCAAGAGGGAAATTAAGCCTGATGCCAGAGACCCCTGAAAATTCGTTCTCTTGCCTTTGCGTGGGATGTCCCTCCTCCTAGGGTGTCTGCAAATCCGGACGCACCGGGGCCCAGGAAGCCTTTAGGAAACCACTTCTGCGCAATCTCACAGCACTCTCGCTATGCCAGCCCCAAGCGTGCCATCCCCACTGAACTGCAGGCAAAGCACCCGAATGGCATTCTAGGGAGGAGGCACATTTCTGGGAAACCATACAGGGGAATCCACTGAGGCAGGAGATCTGTATTAAAGGCCCAGAACACCCCACCTCTCGCAGGTAATGGTTTCGAAAAGAGGGAGTCTGTCAGTGTGTTACCTTTTCTCTCCCCTATCAACCAGCAAGTTCTTCCTGGCTCCCCCCCCTCCCCCATTGCCTGTCCATCTTTGCTTCTGCCTATGCCTCCCCAAGTCGGCGGAAGCCCCCCAGATTTATCCACAGTAGGTTCTAAACTTTGGACACCTGAGTGAATGTAGGGGTGTCTTAAACACGTAAATAAGAGAGCAATCGGCTAAGTTGTGGACAGGCCAAAGAATGGACAGACTCTCCAGCCAACCCCCCTCCTTGTCCCAGATTCCTTTCCCAACTGCCCCCCCCCCCCCCGCCCGACACAAAAGGAGATTTCCAGAGGGAGGGAAAAACAGGTGGAAGGAAGCAAGGGTTTCCTCCCTTGTTAGCCACCCCCTCTCTCCTGCTCCCTTTCTTCTGGGACTTCACACAGTGTTTTTAGGACAGACCGGGCTGGGAGGGACAGGAGCCTCCAACCTCAGAACATCCGGCCGCCAGGGAGGCTCGCAACCATAGGTCATCAGCAGACGCACACCTCTCTCCGGGAGCTCATTTTGGGGAGCACCTAATCGCTTGCAAGATGTTATGTCTCGTGCTGTGTTGAAGGTGCCTGAAGCTTATATCCAAACTGCCAGTGGGGTCTGCTCCCCTTCTCACCAGCACACTCAGGAGCAGAAGCCCTTCACCTGATCTATTAGCCCCGGCATCCTTGGATACACTGTATCCTAGCTGCGTGGGGCTGGCCGGGGCCGGGGAGACGAAGCGGGTAGGGTCCCCCACAGCAGCCATCCCCAAGCCCCTACACCCCACAGAATCGCAGGGGTTGGAACACAGCCCTTGAACCCAAAGTGCAGACTGACTGATGGTCACTTGCCATTCTCTGCCCATTCTCATGGATTCCCCCAGATCTTTCTCTCACCAAGGAGGGTACAATGCTAGGATTGTGCAAGCGATGCAGAATGATTTTATCTTGCCATTTGTGTCTTAAAAGACCATATACGGGGGCGCCTGGGTGGCTCAGTGGGTTAAGCCGCTGCCTTCGGCTCGGGTCATGATCTCAGGGTCCTGGGATCGAGTCCCACGTCGGGCTCTCTGCTCGGCAGGGAGCCTGCTTCCTTCTCTCTCTCTCTCTGCCTGCCTCTCAGTGTACTTGTAATTTCTCTCTGTCAAATAAATAAATAAAATCTTAAAAAAAAAAAAAAAAAAAAAGACCATATACGTTGCTTTTAACCTCTTTTTCTTATTGTTGTTCGTGTCAAATCGTGCAGCTGTCCTTAATGCTCAGATTCCCGGCCTCTGCTCACCCACATCCCCCACCGCTTGTGTTTCAATGAACGTGCGTGTATTCTCAGAGAGGTGTTCATCGTAATGGGGAAAGCCAGTAAGTCCTAACACCATAAAAGCCCAGAAGTCATGAACTGTTTGTTTCACGACTGGCGAGAAAATGAGGGAGCGGGACTGTGATGCCAACTCCATCTTGCCACAGTTCAAATATTAAGTTTTCATAGGAACGCCCTGGATTTTGAAATAAAGAAAATGAAAAATTCACAATCTGGCAGAGCAGCTGGCCACCTGTGTGAGGAGACACGGTAATTATGTTGACCCATTCATTATCGCCGGCTCCCGCGCACACTGAGAGAGACCAGATCCCTCTTAGCGACAAGCAGGTTCTACAATAATTCTTAGAGGATTTAGATGTTGAGATACAACAGAAGCTAGGCTGGGGAGCAGGGCAGCGCGAGCTGCTCAAAAGTGCGGGGCCAGGACTCCTCGTGGGTCCCTTGAGTACGGTGGGGGGGGGGGCAGGTCTCCAGGGAAGGCTTTCCGGGGCTCTTCCACGTTGACTCGGAGCAAATCCCAAGTTAGAGGGAGTCTTATTTTGTTAAAGGAACCCAGCAAGGACAACACATCCACTCCTGGGTTGAAAACTTGCTTTTCTGGGAGGCCAAGTGGCCTCAGGCAAGATAAGGAGGTCCTGCACGTGATGCTTTGGACCTGAGGCTTCATGCAGGAAGCCTGTGTGTCTCCCAGGTGGATGGATGGTTTGCTCAGCGGTCCCTTTCTTGGTACCCGTCTCCTGCTACCGAGGAGTCTCTTTATGAAGCCTCTGGTTGTCATCACGATTAATGAACCTTTGCTTCCTCTTTGCCTTCTTGCTTTCCTTCCTTCTTATTCTGACCCTCTTTTTCCCCCCTCCCCCTTCCCTTGCTTCCTACTTGTATTTATGTCTTCATCTCCTTTGGAAGGGAGCAGCCACAAAGCTCCCTGGGTGTCCTCGCCATCAAGTAGCTTGGATGACAGAAAGGAAAGAGAAGGGCTCCCGCTGTTGCTAGAACGTACCTTCTGCGAGGGCAGAGTGCTCCCCCTCTGTGGATTCAGAAGAGGGCCCGGCCCGGAGCAGGTACGTGGATACCCTTTGGAGGTGAACCAGTGTTCGTCTCCCTCCTTCTGGGACCGTAGAGGCAAAGCCTCGTCACCCTGCACCTTCTGGAACACTGTCCTCTATACGAGGTGTCCTGCCCGGGAGTCGCACTTACATGGAGGCCAACGACACAGCACGCCCTCGGTCAGGATTCCTGTAAAAGTGACTTCTACAGCCGGGCTCACAGGTGCTGGGCTGGCCCCGGGAATGGCAACCACACTTGGCGTTACGTGTGGTTCTGATAAAACGGGAGAGGACTTGGATCCAAGTATTGTACTCGGAATTACTGCAAAACCTTAATTCCCTGAAATTCACATTCACTGCTGTGCTGTGTTGGGATGTGGAGATCAGGTTCTTGTTCTGGGGAAAAGTAGGGCTCAAATGCAAGCCCCTCCCTCCAGACACTAATACCTATGAAAGGGCCTGTGGGGTCAGGTTCTTTCCTTCACCGAACCCCAGACACTGCTCTCCGGCAACTGAGCAATTTGGAGTCTCTGAGTACAATAAACGTGTGCCACAAGGAACAATGGATAGAACCTGCTTATAAACCTTAACTCCTCAAGTCTGTGGCGGAGCCTTCCGTGTTCCTCCTCATGCCCACTAGAGGAAGTTCCCCCCACCCCCTGCCTGCCCTGAAGCTGGTTTAGGATTCTGAGTGACTCTCTTGCCACTAAAACAAATGGACAATTGCATGGGTAAAAAAAAAAAAAAAAAAAAAAAACAAAAAAAAACCCAAAACACCCACAATTGTTTGTTTGTTACGCTTCCTCTGGACTCCACTTAGGACGGAAGGAACGGATTCGTTTACTTGCCTACCATGTGCACTGGCTTGTTGATGCTGGGACACGGTTAAATGCATATTTGAAGCAATTACCTAGACCGATGATTCAGACACAGATGAAACAAAACCGAAATGACTTTATCCTTGAACCACACAGAAGACATCTCAATTATGTGCTTACTTTGGGACGCGACACCTATCTTTGGTTGAGTCAAAGTTATCACATTGTCTATCAATGCCTCAGTTCAGGAGTTTGGATCCAGTAAGTGGGCAATAAATGTTTAATAAATCTAATGCAAAAAATGCCAAATGGAAACTCACAATGTCCTCTCTGATTCTGGACCGGAGTAAATCGATGTTAATAAAAGTCATAAACCTGTCACCCTGCCCCATGTTTGCAAAAGCCTCTTTGTTAATGAAAGGACAGGGTTAGAAAGAAAAGACACCAGATTATAGGCATTTTTAAACCCCTGGTGTTGGAATGGATTCCCTCCCCCCCCAGCTGAACTTCCAGTTAATAAACATGTAAAGCGAGCATCACTGGGGAACAATGCAAAGTATTCAGGTTGCTTTGCAGACCCAGTATAAATCCTTAGTTGTTGGCATGAGGGAGACAAGGAAAGACAGGGGACGAGACAAAACAACAACACGGGTTCATTATACTGGAAAGGTTCCCTTTTAAACCTTATCCAGCATGAATCAAAGTGAAAAATCTGGTATCACGGCCACGAAAATTGGATTTGGTTCATAAGCTAAAAATGAGTTTCTTTCAAAGGGAACAGGGCAAGAGCTTTTAGAGCGAACACCAATTGCGCATCTCGGGGACACATCCACGTCCCCGGCCGACCCACTTCCAACCTTCAGCTAGATGCAGCATATTTTGGGGGAGTGTTCGTGGGATAACTCGCTCAGTTCTCGGGCACGAGGAGTCGTATAGCACGGAGCTCAATGAAATGGAAACTTCAGGGATGTAACGAGAGGCCTGCTGTGATGTGCGGGGCGATGTGCGCGATATCAAGGCGAATCAACGTTTTTAACCGGAAGATGTGTGGGTGTATCAACCCGCCAAATGGCCCGTTTACCAGAGTGTCAACGGCTTCCTGCCTGTCTCCCATCAAAGACAAAGCCCCCGCCGCCTCCCCCCTCCTCCGAGCTCCGCACTCGGTGTATTTACAGTGAGGAACGCGCCCGCTCCCCCTCCGTCTCCTTTACGAAGATGGTGCTTACCTTCGAAATAAACACAAATGAGATCATCTCCCCAGCCCGGAAATCCCCAAAGAAGAAACACAAAACCAGTGGAAAATACTTGAGGGTTATAAAGTGCATATTAAAGTTTTAGAGCTTTGGGAGAGACGGAAGAGTAGCAGATGCAAAAGCCAACAGGGGGGCAGAGTCTGCATCAAAGCCATAAAAATATACAGCCGCGGTAATGGGCAATTATTCTTTGCATTTGTGCGCTGGTTTGAATTTGCATGAGGTTGCCAGGTGCCCTGGCAAAGGTGTTCCATCAGAATGGAGGGGAGGGCTGCTCTTTGTGCCCCTGCCCTTCCTCTCTCCCTTGGCGCCACAGTGCCTCCTTTGCCCACCCCTGGAGTGGTCTGAGACGTAGAGCCGTCTGTGCTGATTTGGGGTTGAATTGCTCTGTGGATAATTTAGGGTAGAACCGTTCACTGACGCAAGTCTGGGGGTACAGACGTGCTTTCAACAGCAGGCTCACCGTTCGGCAGGATTCCCCTTGGGGGATCTCCTGTTTCATGGGCTGGACCATAAATTAAGAAGTGGCATAGTAGGTAACATGCCGAGTGAAATAACCAGCTTGAGCTCAATTTCCGAGGCAGAGTATTGTGTGATAAACATCACAAGGAATAGTTAAAAAAAAAAAAAAATGATTTTTTTCCCAAATGACAAAAATGTTGGCTTGTTTGTCCCCCCCCAAAATGAATCTCAAACAAAAGTACATCAAATTGGTTTATAGCAGAATTTATACGCAACTGGGTCACTCTCTTTGAATGGTGCTAAATGGGAAATTTAATACGATGGCGCACATTTAGTTCTAGGTCAAAATAAAAATGGAGAGGCTTTCAATTTTGTTAAAATTCAGCAATTTCAAGGTTTCGGGAGAGAAAGGGGTGGGGGGGGGGTGTTCCAAGCATCCAGTCATTTACAAAAAGACCAAAATAGCCACTTAATTTGTTGGAATCTCTGATTCTCGTATTCTTGTCTATCTATCCCTGAAACACATTTGGGACGGACTCTTGTTTCATTTCAAAATGCATGTGGATATTAAATACTGCTGTTTAGAAGTGAATAAATCCACATTTTGGACAAACCGTTCCTTACAGGACATCCTCATTTGAGATGCATTGAATAGGAAAACAAAAATTTCTAATTAATGTACAAGTCTAATCACCATTCCCCACATGGAAGAGTAATTTTTCACTGTTCATTTGCTGGGTTTAATCTCAAAACTGACATAACAGAAACGCAATGTCCTATAAATCTCTGCTCATTTGTTTCCTTAATATTCATATCCCATTGAACAGCAGCTGCTTGTTGCTGCAGTCTATTACAACTTGCAAAAGTGTCGATAAAAATATTATGAAAGGCAAGATGTGTTCCTTCCTGGCTGTGCGTGCCATTTTATTTGGGAAAAGACAATAAATGGCTCGTGGATGGTCCCCCCCAGCCTGCTGCTTGGTGGGTGATTAGTGATTAATTACCTGGCAGCAAATTGACATGGCACGAGGAAATTGACACAGCCCTGATTAATTAACTTTTTATGGGTGGTAGTTGCTCACAAAACATGGCGCACCCTAATTGAATCTCTCTACGTAGCATCGTTGGTACAAAAGTTTTAGCCCAATCCAAATAGCCAGAAGTTTCTTGGCTGTTCTAGGTCTGACGAGAAGGTGTTGAAGGAAAAGGCAAGGACTTGAAATTGGAGAGAAAAGTACATTATTTGAAGAGGGGGAAAAAAAAAAAGATGGTGACATTGTCCTGGCTGGACTGCCTGAGCTGAATTTATTGACCTAAATCTTTGCTGTAGGAGGCTACACTGCTGCCTTATGCTCCAGCCTCCTCTGGCCGCTCCTTCTCTGTGGCTTCTGCATGTTCTCTTTCCTTTCCCCGGTCCCTAAACATTGAGTTGATCAACCCACTCAAATGCTGGCTCCATTGTCCCTTCCTCCTCCAAGGGCTTCTCCCCACCTCCTCAATGTCTCTCCGCCACTCCCGTCCCCAACCTGCTTCCTCCCCTGGTTTCATCTGGCCTTGACCACTTCATCGAATGGCACCGACATCATACAGCTCTCCGTGGGGATGTCCTAAGGACCTTATTTTGGTCAAAACTGTGTGTCTCTCACACCTCCAGGGTTACCTGGCTTAGGGTAATTACTGAGATGTTTATTGAGAATGTTGTCAGATGAACTCAGAATGTCACAGTCGTTCAGCCACGGGGGAAGGCGGGTAGGGGAAGGGAAGACAGGGGGACAGTCCTTCAACTTGAGAGAGCGGTGACCGCGCTGCTTAGGAAAGGCGCACATGCTAAGAGAAAGTCGGGTTTTCTCGAGGACATGAGTGAGGGACTCAACCCGACTTGAGGAAAGTCCAGACAACGGTAACTGGAAAATTGAAAGCAAAGCGGTGATCCCAGTTGGGCAAAATCCAACCTCCCATACTCCATTATCCGAAAGAGGAGCTTCAACTGTATATCAGCGACGATTTACTGACATTTGCTAACCGCCAGACCCAAAGGTCAACTCAGTAAATCTTCAGGAAACCATACGAGCCAGGCATTACTGCTACCTTCCCTTTCCTGGGGAGAGCAGGAAGAGGTCAGGCAGCCCAGAAACTCGCCCAGTGCTCTCAGACAGCCTGACACTAGAGCCCATCATCTCGTCTACCACACAACAAAGCAACGAGGCAATTGGGACCAAGGTATCCCGCGTCGGCCCTGGGCAAGAACTTCCTAGCTCCACTCTCTCCTTTCTCCTTCAGGACTCCCCGTTCTCACTTTCCTCCTATGGCCTCCTAGAGCAGTGTTAAGTTACTACATCCTCTCCCTGGATTCATACCGCAACCAGGACAAGCGGCCCAGTTCGTCATGGAATGAATTGGCAGGGGAATCTGCTGACCAACCTCCAGGAGACCTTGATATGCTCCTGGTTGGGGGCAGGAGCTGGAAGGAGGCGGGCGGAGGGCAGGTGCCGGTGCTTCTCTTCTCTGTTTAGGCGCTGAGATTTCAAGACACCTGGAAAGGCTTTGCTCCTTTTCTACTAATTGGATACAGGCCAGAGGGATCACTACGGATTTGTGTTCCTGGTAAGAGCCTACAACAAGCTATTTTCCCTCTCCATCTTGGCTTATCTCGTCTCCCAAAATACCGGGGAAACGGACTCTCCCAGCAATGGGGACTTGGGGTCCCCCAGTATGGCGTTTATACACAAACCTCATTACTGTCAAAATAAGGAGCTCCTTACGACGAACTTCAACTAGAACCTTTCTCCAAGATTTGAGAGACCTGCAAAAAACAAAACAAAACAAAACAAAAAACCCTTTCCTGATATTTGGGTAATGCCCTTTTTTCTCTATATAACCGATTTATTAATATTGTTATCAAATATCACTTCACTCATGACTCGGTTACAGTCTCTTCCTTAGCAAGGAAACAGACGAGTCATTCAGGCTCAGTTGGTTAAGCCGCTGCCTTCGGCTCAGGGTCCTGGGATCGAGTCCCACATCGGGCTCCTTGCTCGGCGGGGAGCCTGCTTCTCTCGTCGCTGCCTCTGCCTGCCTCTCTGCCTGCTTGTGTGTACTCTCTCTCTCTATCTCTGGCAAATAAATAAAATCTTAAAAAAAAAGAAAAAAAGAAAGAAAGAAAACTAAATGCAGTGAACGTCCAGGGATGACCTAATCTGAGCAGCAAGCCTGGCGTCCCCAAAGCAGAAACGCTTCCTAACTTAAAAACACATTCAAAAAGCGTCCACTATACCCACACACAATGCTTACGTGGAAATTTCTTTCATCGCTAGGTCTTTGAATGAGGATGGCAGCCTTGGTTTTCAAATAATTGCCACATTACTCCCGCTTACCTCCCGAACCGAAGTTGGCTGTTGCCTCTTCTCCCCTGGGTTCCAGACGGTCTGATGAACCCAACGGGCATGCGCGGCAAGCACCGTGGCTGCCGGCCGTGCCCAGATACGCTTGCACTTTGCAGAAGACGTATTTGTGATCTGTCGGCTCACAGGTGTTGACAATACCCACCCTGGGCAGGATTTCTGTAACATTTCATCCGGCACAAAACGAGAATGAATCTCTCAATCTTGGAGGGCTTAACCTGGCGGGACCGCGGAAGGCATTTGCAAAGGTGCTTTCTGTTATTCGAACGAAGGCTGGAGACAAAGCCGTGAGAGGCTGAGATCTGTTTTAATTTGGAAGAGGAGATCTGCCACACTCGATTCGTTTGACAACACCTGTAGCGGTGTCAATTTAGCTCTCATCAGGTAGCCATGGGGGGGAAAAAGGCAAATAATGTATATAAATAATTACTTTATCGAGTGCCTCTATATAGCAAAGTTTCAATTGTTAAATCATTCCTGATCTGGCTAACAGGTGGCTGGAAGCGCGAGCCTGGTGAATTGCCTCTCCACGCAGCAAACAAGGCAAGGGAGATAAATTAGCTTCACGTGGTGGAATGGATTTCCCATGGTTCTCTGGGGCTGCTGGAGCTCCTGCAGGTGACGCCCTCCCAGGGGTCCAGCGGGGGGTGGGGGGAGCTCCCAGGACGGGTCCACGATGCAACTACAGCCACCACTGTGGGAATAGCTGGCCAGGGTTAGGAGCGTCGGATTTGGAGAATCAGTTTCTACCAGAATCCCAACCCTCTGGGTCATACCCCACGCAAAACTCCAGGACAGGTGCTATCGGGATCTGTGGATTGCCTGCCTGGTACCCAAGCTGGAACAATCCCCCAACCCCCAGCGTGGACAGGCTAGAGGGAAATCACTCAGAAATAGGTTGTCCAGTCACTAGACCAACATAAACATATCAGACTAGCTTCTTTGGTGAACTTAAAAAGAAAAAAGTCCCGGAGAAGATGGCCTCTATGGAAGAAAGGGAAAGTGTAGCGGACGATTTGGGGGGACACAGTGCCTCAAGCAGCCTGAATGACTCTTGACACAAGAAAGCTCACAAGTAGGCTGATAGTCGTGAATATGCTCCCAGCAATCAGATTCGGGCAAGGTCAAACCGCTGGTGTACTGTGAGGATATAGACCCACCTCTGGCCGAATCCAGGTCTTGTCATGAACTAACAGCAGCTCAGGGAGAATTTTGTAAAACCAATACGGGGGGCCTAGGGTTTGCCGGCAGAAAAGAATCTTTTGGGAAATGCTCTTTGGAACCTGGGCGTGATATATATCCTTGGGCAAGTGTGCCTGCGGAAATGGTTCTGGTACGTTCGTGTTTACATAAAAAGCAATTAGGCTTTCCGAGTCTACACTGCATGCAAACAAAACTCAAGGAGACTGGACTGAAAATATGGGGTGTGTTATCTGGTCCTAAAAACTGCATTTTGTGAACACTCCCCTCAAATTCTCCAGGAGCAATGAAATAGCTTCTGGCATGACAGTCCTTTTACAGAAATGAAAACATGATTTAAGAAAATGGTGTTTTTGGAGAGAAGCAAGTGTTTAAATTATTATGTTTAAATGAACTATGCCAGGCTCTTTTCCCTTCCAGGGAGGCAAGCTCAGCTTCCTTTCGTGATTCTTTGCACTGCACAGGGAGATTTGCTTTTGAAAAGAAACGAGGCAGGGGGAGGAAGGGGCCACTTCTGTGGTTGGACACATTTCTGGGCAAGAAGCACCAAGGGGCCCTTCTCCGGGGCCTGAATTATATGTCACTGGCTGTTCTCACTCCCCCTTCTAAGCTGTTCATTCCCGGCCATGCTGACTTTGAGATAGGACTTGGCTTCATTTGCAAAGCCTGGTCCCCCAGGAATACACACCTGCCCCAAAGCATCAAGCTACCCCTTTTATATTCCAGGAAACACACAGGATCTTATTTTTGGCCCCAAAGTAGTTCATATTCAGTCTGAACACGGAATAGCCCCCTCCCCCATTTGAAATCTATATTCGTTCGAGAAAACAAATGAAGTACAGATGAGGGCTTAAAAAAAAAAAAAAAAATGAACTCTAAACCAAGCTGCCAAACCCTTTGGAGGGTTTCTTTCTCCTCTTTGCCAAGGACCAGCAGAAGGCAGGCATGGCCCAGGAGTTCAGTGCGGGAGCTGCACCCGCGTGTTTGCTGGTCTTACAAAAACGTGAGCATTAAAAAGTACTTTCTGTCAACGCCATCATAGGACGTGGGGTTTCCAGGGAATTCCCCCAGAACGACTGCCTCACTGCCTTCCAGAAACATCTCGTCTCGGCCTTGTTCTCTGGCTGTGTGTGCACTGGAATCCCAGGGCAACGTAGTTTATTGTTTTAATATCTGTCTGACACACAGCAAACCATTCTCCAGTGACTCCTTATCTGTCATATGTATTTCTGTGAGAGAAATATCAAGACAAATAAGATGTTTGGGGGCACACCACAGGATGGGAGGTTTTGCAACTGGCAGCCTTTTGCAGAAGGGAGACCCCCATCTGCAAAAGAGAAGAGCCACCATTCTGCATGGAGATTAATAAGCAACGCGCCAAGAGAGCTAGACCCCAGCCGCCAGAAATGTGGCTGCTTCTTTCCAGAGTCTTCTGTAAACAACGGAGGAGGTTCAACTTGTGCATTTCCCCCCCTGAATTTTTTTTTTTTTTTTTTTTGAGGCAAAACAGTCACAACAGAGGGGTCTAGGATCGTGAGTCCGCCCAAGTCAACCGCGGCTGTGGATGAAGGCACTGACCCAACCCGGTTGGGGCGATGGTGGGACATGGATTGAAAATACAACCAAGCCTGTTCAAGAGGCTGTTCAAGAAGTCCGGGTGAGGGGCGAATGGGTGGCTCAGTGGGTTAAAGCCTCTGCCTTCGGCTCAGGTCATGATCTCAGGGTCCTGGGATCGAGCCCCACATTGGGCTCTCTGCTCAGCGGGGAGCCTGCTTCCTCCTCTCTCTACCTGCCTCTCTGCCTACTTGTGATCTCTGTCTGTCAAATAAATCTTTAAAAAAAAAAAAAAGTCTGGGTGAGATGAGTTAACACAGGAGTGAGTACAAAACTCTTAAAAATCAGCTGCTCACCAATCGGCATGCTGTCCTACGCCGTGGGGAAAGTGGGGCCGGTGGCGGTGCCAGGCAGAGAGATGGCGCTTTGGGGATGAGACAAAATGACACGGGGATTTGGGGAGCGGGGTGGGGGAGGGGGTAGCTGCATAGCTGTGTCCAGCTGGGAGCAGTTGCTGGGCATTAGATCGGGCGTGTGCCTCTGAGGTGACAGGCAGAGCACGGCACAGTCGATGTCTCAAAATCTCCCTGTGCACGGGTTCATTGTCACAAATAGAAATTCTGTGGCCAAGTGCGTCTACGGGTAATGCGGGAGGATGGTGAGAACGTCAGTATTTAGCTGCGCTACCAAGAGGCATTCAAAACGCCGTGTTAACAGAGGGCAAGCCTCCTGTCGGGTAGGACCCCAAATGTCAACGTGCGAAATTTGTTTGTAGTTCAGAGGCATTAGCATCACGTATCCATCCTCTGTCTCGCCCACGAGATCGCCACACTACAGAGTCTGACTGAAGGACGCCTTGCTTCATTAAACTGAATTTAAATAAAAAAAAAAAAAATTCTTAGAGGACACCTTGCTCACGAAGTTACATGGAAAGGCACCTGGCATATAGAAACAACGTGATGGCAGTGGGTTAAATGAAGTAACGCCTTTCAACCCCCTCCCCCATCAAAGGACTGAGAAATGGGAGGAGTTATTTCCGAGATGATGACGTAGAGGACGCAGGTCTGTTGTCACCACCGCGCTGAGCCACAGACTCAGAAGGAGGGAGGCGGGGGTTCCTGATGAGAAAGATCCACTGTGGAGGCCCTCCGAGACCAGCATGATTGGAAATTGCCGGAGACGCCAGAATCAGCCCAGGCTAACAAAGAGGCATCCCCAGTACGCTGATGGAGTCTCACCACTTAAACCAGGGGAGCTGGGGCCGGTCTTGAGAAAGCCAATAGCACCACAATGATACCCCCAACTCCACACTTGTTTGGTGTTCATTAGGAGGGCAAAACTCAGCCAATCCACCCTATTTAGCCCGAATTCATGTATCTACCTTATTTTGATCAGTACCAAGAGAAGGGTAGCTTTTGACGTGCCTACCATCCATTACTGGTTTTGAGATGTGACCCAAGGGCACAAAGTACGAAAGACCCATGAAGGTGCCCATTGAAAAGAAGGTCCCTCTTGATCACCTCCCCGTTGTAGCCAGGTGTCTAGAGTCCGACCCTTCCAGATAAGAATGCCAGCCGAGCAAAGGGGTCCGGAAACTGCCGCCCTCGGGCCGCATCTGGCCCTCGGACTGTTTGGGTCCATAAAGTGTTATTGGAAGCACAGTCACACCTGTTCAGTTCTGCAGTGTCTGCGGCTACTTTCGAGCTAGCGACAGAGTTTGATTTGTTGCCAGCAGGAACCAGATGGCCCATGAGGCTGGAAATATTTACTCTCTGGCCCTTTAAAGAACTATTTTGCCAATCCCTGACCAGGCAGATCAGACACAGAAGAACTGATTCTCCAGCGATCCGGGGATGAAAAGAAGAAAGCACAATGCTGGCCTGAATGCAGAGGCTGCATAGCTGCCTAGAAGCTGCCCTTGACCCCTCCCTGCTTGGACATTTCCAGGAGCAGAGCACGTGGCTTCCCGTGGATATGCTTAGAGACTAGTGAAGACGGGAGGCCTGGGATTGAGTTAGGCTGGGTTCTAAATTAATCTGGCTGGGTCACCTTGGACACATTGCTTAATCCTTCTCATCCTAAATTTTCTGAAGCAAAAAGGAGCACAATCATATTTTACACTTTTCTTGTGAAGATGAAAGCAGAAATTTCACGTGAAGGGCTTAGCGGAATGCCCGTCATAAAGTAAAGGCTCAATAACCATGAGTTAATATTAGTATTGTTACTATTATTATTATTTTTTTTTATTTTGGGGCTGGGCTAACGTAGGACCAGTTAAGCACTCACCCTGGGTGCAAAATTTAAGAGGAAGTGGCACCAAACCCCCCCCCCCCCCCAGTAATCAGGATAAATCATACTTCACTGTAATATTTTAAAAACTTAAAAAAGTTCACGATGAACAGACTCTCAAACTTTAAGAAAAGAAGGGCTGTGTTGAGCCTTTCGCCCCCTAAGGTAAAAAAAAAAATTAATAATGCTAGTCCTGTGTTAATGAAAATTTTGCTATTTTGTTCACTGTCAATTTTTCCCATTAATTTTGATTTTTAAAAATACTACATTAGAATATTATTTTTCTCAACTATCAAGAATTTTTTGGAACCTCTTAAGGTTTTGTCCAAGGTGACTTTCTCTCTCGCCTGACTCTCATCCTGGCTTTGATTATCCTTCTTTTAAGTGATTCCTCCAGAAAATATTAGAAAAGGCCTTTTCAGACCCATGTGGAGCTCTGAGATCCTGGAGGTCTCAAAGAGAGAAGACATGACACACTTTCGCAAAGTGTGTCAGTAACACAGTGACCTGTACGTGCACTTTCTATCAACTGAACTCAGTCCACTGACACTTTCTGTATTGGGCAGAAGAAAGAAGAAGCCGTAAATTAATTTAGGCTGCTACCTTAATTACAGACACAAAGGAAGTTCTATCAATTACCTAAAAGTAGAACAGTGCAGGCCTGATTTATGTATGTTTCTGCCACTTAAATCATTGTTTTATGAATTCCACACAATTACTTCCATAAAACCTGCAATCAATACATCAATTAAAAGCACACCACCACTGCTCGCCCTTGAGTTTCATAAAAGTGAATAAATGAGGAAGTGACTCTGCATTTTGATAACCTTTAGCATCCTGAGCCTGTGATATCAGATCTCCCCCAACCCCCGACCCCCATGGTCAGGAATGAACATTTCAGGGAGAATTAACTATAATCTTCCTTTTACGTTAGGACTTGTCCTCACATGGATCCCAAGTTCATCTGTGGCTTCTGTTAACTGTGGGAAAATACACTTATTTGCGTTGATAAGCACATGAAACATGTTTCTGCTGGAAAATGCTTTTTTTGCCTGTTGACAAATCTGGCACCTTTGTGCCAAGGCACTTGTCCTGGACTGAAAAGTAGCCTGTCCCCCACAATTACATGTTGATCCCCTAACTCCCAGGGTGGTGATGTTTAGGGATAAGGTCTTTGGGAGGTAATTAGGTTGAGGTAAGTCTTGAAGGGATTGGTGTCCTTATAAGAACAGACCCCCAAGGGCTTGCTTTCTCTGCCTTGTAAGGATGTTGTGAGAAGGCAACCATCTATGAGCCAAGAGGAAAGCTCTCATCAGAACCAACCATGCTAGGACCCTGATCTCAGACTTTCAGCCTCCAGAAGGGAGAAAACATAAATTTCTGTTGTCTAAGCAGTACCTCCCCCCCATCTATGGTATTTTTTATGGCAGCCCTAGAAAAATAATAGAGTGCTAGGGAATACTTGCTCCTGGCAGGGATCTTGTGACCTAAAGTGGTATCTAAAGCTGTAACGAGAGAAAAGATGGATATATTTGCCTGCTTATTTGAAAATGTACGCTGGAACGTAAGCAAGATCAAAGGCCCCAAAAAGGGAATATTTCCAACATCTATGCTCTTCACATGTTATTCCCCCTAATGAACGGTTCTCTCTCAATCTGAATTAAAAATATAATAAAGATCAGTTCAGAGAATCCTAGGGGAAGGGGGGAAAACTGAATGGGAAGTCATCAGAGAGGGAGAAAAACCACGGGAGACTCTTAACTCTGGGCGACAAACTGAGGGTTGCTGGAGGGGAGGTGGGTGTGGGGATGGGGTAATTGGAGGATGGGCATGACGGAGGGCACGTGATGTGATGAGCGCTGGGTGTTATACACAACTGATGAGTTACTGAGCAATACATCTGAAACTAAATAGGTACTACTAGATGTTAGCTAATTGAATTTAAATCAAATCAGAAAAACACCAAAGAGAAATGGGCCCATGTGTCCTGGAAATCCACAAGAGGTAATGTCCGCAGGCCAATTAAAGTAGTGAATCTCATGCTGTCGCTAGGAGGAAGGCAAATGCAGAGGAGAGGGGACTGGGAGGCTCTGCTTCACCCGTCCAATTTTCAAAATTAAGAAAGAGCAGAATACGAAGGTGCTGGCAAGGATGTCGGGATGGAATCACCAATCCCGTGTTTGGGAAGTTAGGTGGGGGATTTGAGACACTGGAATGTCAGGGTATATGTAAAGGTATTTGCTGCAGGCTTTAGGAAAAGAAGGTAGTTTGAATGAGTGTGGACCGGGAATGGCTTGTAGGAGCATCCACACCATGGGACAGCGTGAAAATACCCAGATGGCTGAATGGGAGGGAGCCCAAATCTGCTATCAAGTGAAACAAAATATGATTAATATGTATAATGCGTGCATAATACATGTGTGTAACACACCCCTCCGTATACAATCAAATGATGAATACCCCCATTTTACGTGTGTATGTCCTTCCTTGCATTATTATGAGAAAATGTAGAAAGATACTTCCCAGGCAGTCAGTATGGATAACTTTAAAGGTGTCTGTTTTTGGATAAAATGGGGATATTATTACATCATTACACACACACACACACACACACACACACATACATGTGTGTGTGTGTGTTTATTTGCATGCTTCTCTAATTACAGGAAGCACATGTTAAACTTGTAATTTGAAGTCTTCATAAAATTGTAAAGAAAACAGAATTCAGGAGGTAACATCGACCTGCTTTTGGAAGCATCTACTTCATGTGGACATAAGGATCAGTGAGAGCTGGCTCTAGCTAATCCAAATTAGAAATCAGGCTCCCTGCACAGCGGGAAGCCTGCTTCTCCCTCTCCCATTCCCCTGGCTTAGTGTTCCCTCTCTCGCTGTTTCTCTCTCTGTCAAATAAATGAATAAAGTATTAAAAAGAAAAAAAAAAAGGAAAGAAAGAAAGTGACTTTGCCACTCATGGAACTGTGGATTTACCTCTTGGTATTTCAACTAATAAAAAAATGGAGGTAACGTTTTCCTTTGGAAGAAAGTTGACATGTTCTTTCCATTCCTAGTTCTAGCTGGAGTTTTTAGATGGTGAGCACACAGTGTAGGCAGATAGCACTCACACTAAAGCAGGTGCCTTTCCGCCAGACAGGAGGAGCCTCCATTGCTGGCCCCGGGAAGGAGAAGGTGGTGAGCGAGCCCACCAGCTCTGCCCCAGCATTTACCAAATCCCTCCATTAGGTGGTTAGATGTGGGCTCTTCAAAGCAAACGTGATGCTCTTAAATTAATTAAAATTATTTCAAAACTAACAAAGTAGTTCATGTAGTTACTCTAATTCATTTCTTGATGAAAAGTTAACGTTCCTAAGACAAAATTATGAATAGTACATGTTTTCCATTCTGGCATAAGGTGATTCTTGCCTAATTTTCTGGAGTTTTTCTTGGACTCCATTTGAGTGCTGAAAAGCAGGCAGGTCCACTTCACACTCTGGATGCTAGTGTTGTTCATCGGGACATGTGAGAGGATGTGTGATGTCTCGTGACACAAGTTGAATTGGGGTTTCACACTGGGATCAAGGTCTGGATGGCAGAGAAAAACAGACCAATTGCAGAGGCATGGGAGAATCTGTAGGATTACATTGTACTGACATGGAGCTGTGAATGGAAATCTTTCTCTTAATGCTTTCATGTCCTCGGTCATATTATTAGGATGATTCACTTAAGTGGGGGGAAACCCATTATGTAAAAGTGCATCTTAAAAAATAGATAACCTCAAGTAGGAATTATTTTCATTACAGAGGAATTCAGCAGGGTTCCTTTAAAACCCATCTCCCCTACTGCATGTAAGGGTATTATTTACAGATGATTAGCTATTTGGCTAGGCAGAAGGGCAATTTAAGTTTAAAACACCTAAGACCAGTTAAAGATCCATGGGGGGAGAAAAAAAAAAAAAAACAACACAAACCCAGGAATAATCATGGAAGTCAGTAAACACATAGGATCTGATTTACAAAAGTATAATTTATACACAGCCTTCTTCCTGAGTACAACTATTAGAAAATCATGAGAAACACATATATTTTCAAGCTAAAAAGCAGGCACATCCTGCAAGGTTGCTGAGAAGTCAGGGATCCTCAGAATCTAGAAAGCTAGATTCCTAGCCAAAGAGGACAAACCATTCAGGCCTCAGAGACAAGAGAGGTGGCTTTCAGCCATGTGTATGAAACACTCAGAGAGGAGATGAACCTCGGTGGTCATGTGTGTGCCCCAGGGTGTGCGTGCGTGTGTGTGTGTGTGTGTGTATGACAGAGAGAAAATAGAAACAGAGACTAAGCAAAAATGACCCTCCAGGTGAAGGTAGGATTGTTTCTAGAACATATGACTTTGTACTGGAACATGTACCTTAATCTGGAAGAGAAAACCTACAAAGAAGCCAGCTAACCCTACGACCCAATGATTGCATTACTAGATGTTAATCCCAAAGATACAGATGTAGTGAAAAGAAGGGGCACATGCACCCTAATGTTCATAGCAGCCATGGCCACAATAGCCAAACTGTGGAAAGAGCCGAGATGCCCTTCAACAGATGAATGGATAAAGATGTGGTCCGGATATACAATGAAATGTTACTCAGCTATCAGAAAGGATGATTACCCAACTTTTGCATCAACATGGATGGAACTGGAGGGGATTATGCTGAGTGAAATAAGTCAAGCAAAGACAATTATTATATGGTTTCACTCATGTGGGACCTAAGGGAGGAAGACCACAGGAGAAGGGAGGGAAAACTGAGTGGGAAGAAATCAGAGAGGGAGACAAACTGTGAGAGACTCCGGACCCTGGGAAACAACCTAAGGGTTCCAGAAGAGTGTGTGGTCAAGGGAAGGGGTAAGCGGGGGATGGGTTTGAAGGAGGACACGTATGGTGACGGGCACTGGGTCTTATAAGCAACTAATGAATCACTGAACATTACATCAAAAACTAATGATGTACTGTGTGTTAGCTAACTTATAACATAATTAAAAAAAAACAAAAAACAAAAAACCAAGAAGCCAGTTAATGGCAAACAGCCCAGACTCAAAAGGTATTGCTCACTTGGAGAACTAAAGCAAAAAACCTCAGCAGTGTGTCTCAGGGAGAAATGGATCATCTTTACACCTGGCATTGTCGCCTCAAGATGGAAGTGATCGAGAGCTCCTTTGGCCACCCAGGTGAGGAAGGAGAAGCCTCAGCATTGGCTGTTCTTACAAAACACTCACTGAGCTTGTCCGGACGCCGTTGCTTACAGGATCAACACATGAAGGTTCCTATTGAAAGAATCTAGGTTTCTGTTTTGTTTTGTGATGGGGTAGGAAAATGAACTAATCATTGTTGTTTCCTTTAACACTACTCTACAGAAGGACAGTTCTGTAATATTTCTGAAAAATTCCCACCAACAGTGGTAGGGGGGTGATTAAAATGTAATATTGTGAAACGATAGAATATTATGAGGCCCTCAACATATTTTCATAAAGTACCCATGACACGATAATCAGTGGAAATAATGGAATGAAAAATGTGTAGGTACTATGATTGATTGTGCAATTTAAAAATGAAGGGTGTTGGACACACATTATACCGTTTCTATAATTATTATAAATTTTCACTTTTAAGCTCAGGGAAAAAAATGTATAAACAGTGAAGAGATACTATCATTTTGGATTTTCAATAAAAAAACAGACCTTTTATATCTGCGATCAACACGCTTTTTCTGTAAAGTGCTGGAATGACAATATTTTAGGCTTTGCAGGTCACCTCTGTCACCATCACATGTTGTCTTCAGTTCTTGTTTATTTCTACAGCCCTTCAAAGAATCTAAGACCCATTCTTAGCTCACAAGCTTTACAAAAACAGGCTGTGGGCTGGATCTGGCCCCTGGGCTATACTTTGCGGCCGCTGCTATACTTTTGCTTTCGCCTCTGGGTGCTTCCCCTATTTTAATATGAAGAATTTGTGATAGAGTCCCATATTTCATATTGATAACACACTTCCCCCAAAGCTGCCTTAGAATGGTTATACTGATTCAAACCCACCCTTATTTGGAATTAATTTGAACAGAGAACTGAAATAGAAATGTATATTTCATATGATCCTTGAGAGCTGTGCTTTCCAATATGGTAGACACTAGCCATGCGTGGCTAATTAGAGTAACATTAGTTAACATTAAATTAAATAAAAAAGGCAGTGCTTCTGTCCCAGGAGCCCACATATTGGACAGCGCAGATATGGAACATTTTATCTTAGACAGTTCTCTAGGACAACGATGTCACAGAATAAAACAAAATAACCCTCTGGAACACAACTGTGGTCAAGTTTTGGATTGCCACTGTTCCTCCAGAAAATACCATTGATAGAGAAGGTAGGGGAGAGAGACAAGGGAATGACAAGGATATGTAGGGTCAAACGAAGCCAGAAAGGCAGTCCATCTCTGAATAACTTCCCAGGTTCAAAAACCAAATCTACCATATTGTGGCTGTGGGATCCTGGGTTATCACTCCTCCTCAGTACCCCCTCCATTCCTCTGCTGTAAAGCAAACATTATAATACCTACCTGGTGCAGATTTTGAGGATGAAACAAGGTTGAGCGTGTGGAAATGCGTACTAGCCTCCTAATTCTACGAGCTACGTGCACCCACATTTACACCGCCCGAAGGAGGCCATGGCCAAACATTTAGAAAGAACAACTTCTTGCCAGTATGGCTGGATGCTGGCTTCTCGGGGCACAGGAAGATACGCTGTACTGAATGTATGCCCAACCTGCTCCTGAAGATGCTATGCTGGTTGGGAGGAATACCCGGGTACCCCCATAACCTGGCACCTTCAGAAACCCGCAGGACTCTCAGAGTCTTGTTTTTGGTTTCCGGTGACTGCTTCTAACCTGTGCCCCCCAGCAAAGAGTTTGGTTTTTCTGAGCTTTTGGGAATTGAGACGCTTGATCTTGGCCCTCAGGGAGGATTCCCCTCTGTCTCTCATCCTCCGCCTCATCACATCCCCATCACTGCTGCTTTTCATCACCACCCCCACCCCTTCTCTAATCTCTCCAGCAGCCTTCCTTCCCTCATCCCCACACTCACTGCTGAGCACTGATCTCACTGAAGACCAGCTTCATAGTTATGGGGGATTTCATAGGGTCGTGTTTTACAGCCAAAGAAACAGATAAGAAGTTCTCAGCAGTGGCTGGGGGTCTTTCTGAGGAGGGGCAACCCAGCTAGGGGGACCATGATGGAATTCAGAACTGTAACTGTTCGACCTGTTCTGGGAACTGGGGTCAGGGTGGGGCATTTTCCACCCCAGAGCATCCATCCCAGGCAGAGAAATCCTTGGTTTTTCCATGTCAACACTGTGATCTATCTTCTGCATTTATTTTTGGTTTTCTCCCCCTTGCACTTGATGACTACGTTCACATCTACCAAAGTGCCTTTTCCCGTTGTTCCTCTACCCAGTTAAATGGGGGAGAACCACATTCTTCTCTTGCCTCCTCCTGCTCCCTGAAATCACATAGCAAAGGGCAGAACAGGCTTGCAAACAAGTCATTATTTTCCACCGTGAGAAAAAGGTGCCCAAGCACCTTTTGTCACGTGAGGGGGCCACTTGGATGGCCTGTGTGTGTTCCATCAATTATTTTCATGTGAACTTGCAAGGCTGTGATAGAAGGCAGGCAGTGAGCTTTAGCTCCACACCCCTCCCCACCATGCGCCAACCCCCAGACCAACGCCCCAGGTCCCATCCATTGGACCCGATCCTGCTGGGTCTTAACAAAGGATGACAGGGACATCTGGGAAGTGAGCGTTCAGACGTAATGAGCAAAGGGGTTCGATGCTAAGGTGACAGGGAAACACAGAGACATGCTTATGAGAACCAACCTCATCTTGCGGGGAGCCACAGGGAGGGTACAGCAGAGAGGGAGGGGAGGAGGAGAACTTACATGGCAGGGAAGGTGATTGGACTCAGATTTATGTCACAAAACAAAGAGAGAGCCACGACAGCGGGCTTACTTGCGGAAGTATATACAAGTGAACTGGGGGCACTGTACATGGAAGATCCCTCCTGGTTTGCCTGGCACAGCAGCACCGTGCCTACGAAAGAGAGAGAGATAGCTGGTATCTGGTTTGGGAACAGGCACGCTACACCTGAGAGATCGCGGCAACGCACACAAGAACGGCAGAGAAATGAAAACACAGCCACACCCCCGTGCATGTGGCGGGGACACCCGGGGCAACCCCCTGGCTTAGCCGAAGGGAGTCGGGAGCCCGCCCTCCAGCCCTTCAAGCACGGGTGACACCTTGTCACCTGGGGTTCCCGTAGTAGGAACCTGGCCACCCCAGGACCCAGTTTCAGAACAGTGGTGGTGGCAGCACGGCATACGCCAAAGGGGGCTTGAAAAATACCGGCGAGAACTAGATGACAAGCCTGGCTTGAAGCCCCTTAGCTGTGTGATCTTGGTAAGTCACTGTACCTCTCTGTGCCTCGGGAGTCCCATCTGGAAAATGGGGCGGATATACCTACCTCCAGGGAGGGTTGGGGATCGTAGGGCTAGAGATGTGCCTGGGGCAGGGGCTGGCACAAAATCATCACTCGGTAAAGGGGAAGCATGTGAACTGCTCTGTTTGGAGAAAACTTTTCCTCCCCTGCTGCCACGCCCTCCCCCCACTTTAGACTGTCTCAATCAGTTCTTCAGGGAAAGGACAGAAAGTGCGGCGGGGAAGAACTTTCACCCTCCATGTGACCCACCCCGGACCCACACTTGGCTTAGGGTGAGACCATCATTGGCTTCTGCGTATCTCGTTTCTTCCCGAAAGCTCTCAGCTTTCCAGCTGGAGAGGCTGCCTCACCAAGCAAGCCTGCACTGCAGATCTGACTGTCCTCTGCCTGATTTAAAGCAAAGGGCACCGGGCTTATCCTAGCACAATGGAATTTTACAGCAGAGAGGAGTGGTGGAATCCTGAGATATGCCCTCAGTCTGTGATGTGTTTTGAACCACCACCCACTCCAAGGGTGAGCAGGGTCAGGAATCCGCAGGGTATCAATTCTCTCTCCCACAAAGCTCACACTCAGACTTTGAAAAGACTGTGAGAGACTTCTGAGGAGCTGTCAGCCCATTACTGATGATGGAACTGTGTTCCCTGTGGCTTCCGTTCACTTGTTTCCATTTTGTTTTGGGTTTTGGAGTCTCTGGCTGTCACCAAAACTGGAAAGCTCCCCCCGTGAGAAGAAGCCTGCCCACATCATTGGAGACCTCACCCACATCTTCGGAGCTCACACACACCTCTGGAGACCTGCTCTAGGGCTTGCTAAGGGGTTCTACAGCCCTGTAGGAGCTTTCCCAAGGTTGACAGAAGCTTAGTAGGAACTTGCAGAGTGAGTGGGAGTTCTGCCACACAGAGAGGGATTGCCACCTGAACCATGAAAAGATAGCCATCTTTCCTGAACTAAAAAACCAAACACAGTTCCAGAGGTGGTCTCCATGACAGCCGCCCCCCCCTCCTTCAGGACAAAGCCAGAATAGATGGCCCCTATGAGGTGGGCTGAGAAGGTTTCTGCAGATTCCTTTTCTACCCTTTGCTCCCTGTGTTTCCCTGGATTTTGTACGTTATTTCCAGATAAAGCAAAGATGCATGAAAATCCCTAAGTGGTCCCTCCATCACCAACTCAGCCACCCCCATCCATTCTTTGACACAGAGAAGCAGCCCACGGACAGAAGTTCTATCTGAAGGAATGTCCCTTGGTCCTTCTGACATTTACCCTGGTATCCTGTGTTTCTAGCTGGAGAAGAGCCCCCACAAAAGCGTGGATATAAGAGTAAAACTGACTGACCTTCCCTTGGTGGTAAATGTATTCAGAGTCTGGTTGGGTCTGAGTCACGATCAGCCTTTGCTACATGGATGTTTCTTTCTTCCATTTTATTTAAAAAGTTTATCCCAACATATAAGATGGGACTTTACATGGTCTTCTTTCTTCTTGGTAAGTATTTCCTGTTTTGGCAAGAAACTGGCATAGCTTGGTAATTAATAGCAAACAAATGGAACACCAGCCCAGCGGGGTGTGGGGTCTGAAATCAACCAACAGGAGTAGCACACCCACCCCACGGACACGCCCCGACACCCATCCTGCTTATCAACAAGTACTTTGCCTGACTTTGCAAAGGCCATTCATCCCCAGGTTCTCGCTCACTGCCACAACCTTAGACAGAAAAATGAACGTTTCTATAGGATACACAGAGAGCTGTCAAATCAGCATCTTCTAGGGTGGGACCCGTGAGAAAACTCAGTGGGTCTCTCATGTCCACCCCTGGATCGAAACCACTTTTAAAATGAAATCTGAAGTTTCTTGGGGGGGGGGGGTACCTTGGTTTCAAAAGAAAAATGGCATAGTTGTAGCAAAAATATATCCAGAAAGACATTTTGGTATTGTGCAGTTAAAACCTTAGGGTCAATTTTCAACACTCTCAGTGCAATTTAGAGAATCCCATTGGGACACAACACAGATTCCCTCTAGGAAGCTAAATCCTGTCAGGGCATAATGAAGCTTTCCTAATGCTCTTACACTGTAGATCCTGAGAAACTGCATTGAAATAACTTCTTTGGAAGCCCTCTTGGTAGTGGGGAAAAAAAAATTCTTTATGCAATAATTCTGACCTTTGTAAAACAAAATCTATACTGTCACAGGACTTGCTTTTTATTTTACCAAAAAAACATTCTCTAATTTAATTTGCAAAGTACTTATTGTATGTTCTCTTAGTACTTTGTGACCTTTCCTTAAGAGAAAGCTTTGAATTAAACAGAAACAAAGAGGCAGAGGAGAAACTGTAACCTCCAAGCATTTTTTGGGCCGGGGCGAGTCATGTGTGTTTGTTTAAAGAAGTCAGTCAAATAGATAATAGGGTAGGAATAGCAGCATAAGGAGCATTTAGAAGGTCATTCAAGGCACCTTGTGATGCAGCTTTCTAATGAGTCCCTTGCATTGTGTTTTCTATCCACACCCATCCCCCCAAATGGTCTCATTTGCCTCCAGCTAGCATGAACTGTCCGCCACTATGGTGGCATTCTATACTTCTCAGACTTCTGTGCCTTTACTAATGAAGCAATTTTATTCTAATATCCAGGATTTTGAGGGAGGAGGGGGGAAGGGGGTCTTTCCTCTTTATAATTTAAAGATGGCAACTGTGTTCAATTTATACCACTAGCCACCATTCGCTAGCCAGGACAGACCGGTCATTCATCAATTTCCAAGTGTCCTTTCCTTTTTATCCTGGAATCCTCAGAAGCATTCTTAACCCAGCTTCTAGGCAGTTGCTACTGTTTGATTACAGTTGGTGGACAGGATGAAACCTCCACGCCATTCCTGCTCCTCCTGTTTGGTTAAACCATAAAATTAACGTTTTTACGTCAAATAGGATCGAATATTGGAGATTTCAAGGGATTTAATTTTAAAGAAAGGCCCCGCTGCAATGTCTACTGTGTCTTTTAGAAGTTGCCTCTTTTCCCAGTCCCTAGGAGCTAATGGATCACCCCCCCCCCCCCCCTCCTATGTGTCCATCCATTTAAAAAAAAAAAAATTCCCTAGGCTCACCCGGGTGGTTCAGTCAGTTAAGCCCCTAACTCTCAATCCTGGCTCAGGTTGATCTCAGAGTCATGAGTTCAAGCCCAGTGCTGAGTGCTACTCTGGGCACGGAGCCTACTTAAAAAAATAAAAAATAAAACAAATAAAAATCTCCCTAGCAGATCCTTTGCCACACTCTACTGCAACTTTTCATTTACATTTCGGTCTTAGCCACAATGAGCCCCTCTTGAGTCAGAGCCAAACCAGACTCCTCTATTCCCAGCCCCTAACAAAATACCTCTCGGAAGGTTTTACAAATACTATTGAGTAATTATGTTTTTAAATATCTCTTCTTTTCTGTTTTCTTGGCTAAAAATAGTGCTTTGCCTAGCCAATTGTACTCAAGGGTACCTTCTTCTGCCCCTTGTTGATTGCTGGGGGTGTGCATGCCTAAAGTCTGGTTACGAGCCCTTTCTATGGGATTCACTTGCTTCCTCCTCCTCCTCCTCTCTGGTGCTTTTAAGGTTTACTCAAGCAGCTCCACATGGAATCTGAGTATCTCATATCTGTGCCTGGTAGGAGCTGCCTCCCTGTGGCTCACTGCATTTCGGAATAATCAGAGCCTTTGCAAAGTCTGTCACGCCCTCATCAGCATCCCAAATTCCAAATTCCGGCAAGATATCCATGGGGCCATTCCCAGGCAGGATCGGGAATCTTCCAGCTGTGAGAGGGTGAGCCCAGGTTCCTGTGCAGATGGGGCAACCCAACACTTTCTTCTTGACTGGAGACTCCCCACAGTTTTGGGGATAATTCCTGGCCCCTTGAGGGGCAGGGAGAAGCCTCAAAGGGGTGATTCCCATCACAGACAGGGGAGAGGAAGCATCCAAACTTTGTACTCTGCTGCCAACTCTTAGGTGAGGAAATCAGACTCAAACCAACTGGAACAACCGTGCATTTGCACACCTGTGCCTTGATGAAGGGTAATGCTTCTCCCCAGAACCTCCCCCCGGCCAACCCAGATAATTCCCTTCTGGACTCGGCTATAGCTTCTTCTCTTAGAAACCAGATCTCTTTGCCTTTATCTGCCAAATTCAGCTTCTTTCCTCTGCTTTTCTAAATTGTGTTGTGTGATAATCTGTCGAGTGAGTGTCTTCCCATGGATGAGGTGAACTCCAAAGGGGGTTCATCCAAGAGGAGTTCAACCCCATGGGTTCAGGGACCTCGGTGGGGAGGCAGGGGGACCTGACAAGAGGAACCAGAGGGTTTTGGACGAGCAGCCATGTAGCACTTGTAGGAAATAAAACTAGAATGCAAGAGGGAAAGGAAGAAGAGAGAGGCTCTTTTGAATGTCCACCCTTCCATTTAGTACGGATGAGGCAGATCTCCAAGCCAGCCCAGGGTGAATGACTTGGCCCATCCTGTATTTTCTGAATTATACACACACACACACACACACACACACACACACACACCAAAGAAAAGTAAAAAAAAGAAGGAACAAAACATGTCAAAGAAACACCCCAACTGCCTAGCAACTGGGAGTGGCTGACTCACTTCGTTAGCTCCAAGAGGAAGATGAGTTAGAACACCAGGAGAAGAATGCTCTTATCGCTACTAAATGGAAAAAAAAAATTAAAGGCGTGAAGAAAAACCACCACACTTCATGAATTTTCTGAGAGCCAACAGGGATTCGGGAACCCTTGCTGTAGAAGGTTCTGGAGTGTCAGGTGTTATCTGAGCCTCTTCAAGCATCTGTGTGCTGATCCTGAGTCCCTCGCAAGCAGAGCCCGTTGCTGGGGTCCAGCTTTCCCAGTGTCACTAGGCCTGGTGACTCTGCAAAGAGGGCTGCGGGGAGACACCCCACAGGCAGATGGTGAATGAATGCAGGAGGCCATCTCAGAGTTACTCTGTCATGAGCGCTCAGCTAAGAAGAGGTGACCTGCGAGGGCTGCTGTTCATTCGGCAAAAGAGTATTGGCCTCTATCATGTGCCGGGCACTGTGTGGGTTCTGGGGTACGCCCGCTGAGCCCCCTGTGCCCTTGAAAAGAATGAAACGCTGTCTTTTTTAGTGCCCGAACGTTCAGGAACAAATACATACACAAGAAAGGGAACAAAGGAATGAGTCCACAACGACCCCCAAATCTGACCCCCTCTCTACCCTATGGTTATTTACTTTGCTTGCTGAGATCCATAAAACTTACAAGATATTTTGGCACAGTATTTATGAAACACGACTATTATGACTGGCAAAATACTCTATTCCATAATTCTGTTACACATTGCAGTCATAACAAAAAAAAAAGGTTTCATAGTAATAGTAATCACTAGGAAAAAGAGTACTTTCATTTTATTAAAAAAAAATTCATTCAATCTGCACATTTTTACAATGCATTTGTTCCTCCCTAACTAGAAGGGTCAGACAGTATTAGTCTCTCTTTAGAGATGGGGAAAAAAATGGCACAGAACAAAGATGTGGTTTACGAAAAGCTCTATCACCAGTCAGAGGTGAATTTTGGGTGAGAAACAAAGTTATGTAGGCTCCTAGAACAGGACTCATTTTATCAATGACTCTTTCCTGCTTCCACTGTTGGATGATTTTTAAAATATATTTTTAAATTAGAATAAAATGAGGAAAACTTTGGCCACCATTGAAAGAACAAGCTGGGTTACAGAAGCCTTCTTCATAGGAATGGTACTTCCAGAAAGGGGTGTCCTCAGCGCCATGGGGGTTCTTAAAACCACCTGTGTCACCTAGCGTATCTGTTCAACACAGAACGCTAGGTCCCACTCCCAGAGTTTTGGACTCACTCCAGAGGTCTGGCATGGAGCTGAGGAGTTGCATTTTCAACAAGCTTTCATGTTGTTGGGGACCACACTTTGAGAAACACCAGAGGAGAGCTGGTCCCCCTAACCACAATGCTGTGAGGTTCTTGCATTCCTACCACTGGAGGTTTTCAAGGCCTGTGAGACTTCAGGAATCCACTGGGAAGCACTGAAATGAGTTCAGTGCTTTCAAAGGCTCCACCCCCTAAAGAGCGTGACTCAGCTGGTCAGAAATCTGCATTTCTGATGTAAAGGCAGAGCTTACTGACCTTTTATGGTTGCTGTTCGGTGCATCAACAAGTTTTGCCTTCGTTTGTAGCATTTCAAACACGAAGAATAACTACCAGTCTTAACTGTTCTGTCAAAGTCTCTGGAGGTAGGCTGGTAAAGAAGGTTCAGAAGATCTCCAGCAGCGTAATCCTAGCAAAGCCACTCTTGGCTCCCCACCCAAAAGAGAGCCTATCTATCCATTCCTGCTCCACTGCTACGGGCTGAAGTGGATAGGGTCCACATTCATGCATACACTAATGTCCTAACCACGCCCCCCCCCCCCCACTCCGTACAGGATGTGTCTGTATCTGGCGATAGGATCTTTAGAGAGGTAGTGAGGTTAAAGTTAGGCCATGGGGATAGACCCCGATTCCATGTGGCTGATATTCTTCTAAGAAGAGTAAATTACAACAGAGACACAGAGGAATGACCGAGTGAGGACTCAGGGAGAAGACGGCCGTCTACAAGTCAAGGAGAGAGGCCTCCAAAGGAACCGACCCTGCTGACCCCTTGATCTTGGACTTCTGGCCTACAGATCTGTAAGAAAATTCATTTCCATTGCATAAGCTGCCCCAGCCATGGTGGCCCTAGCAGACTTCCTATCCTGCTTCCCTCCTAATGAGTTCTGCCCTGAGGCTCAGGGAGGCACTGTACTACGTGAGGGCCAGACAGCACAGGCATGAGACAGGGGTCTGGGAAGTTGCTGTGTGCTACTCCCTGCCCATGAAGGTTACTGCTTCCGATGGACACATTTATCCAAAGCCCTCATGGGTTGTGGCTGCTTTTTGCGGTTATGCATTTTTGAACACGGACTGGCGTTGAGCTAATCCATGTAAGAATATTTTCACAGCGAATACTTAATGCTTTTATACATGCCTGAAAGATGAGCCTCTCTGAAGGGTTATGGTCGAGCTTTCAATACAGAGGTATTTCCACTGAGGCACAGATGTTGCAGAAAAATGTTGGATATGTATTTAATTCTTATAAAGTGAATCATGTTTTAATTGTGCCAGAGGATTCCCATATTTAAAGGAGCCCTGAAGTAAATCTGTATCGAGTGTAAATAATCTCTTATTCCAATTTATAAAGCAAGTTTTGATTTTCATAACAGTTAGAGAGAAATACATGATTGTGTGGGTTTCTTTTTCCTTTTCACTTTTCTTTTTGACGTAATTTCAGACTATCCCCCAAAAGTTGCGGGAATACTAAAGAATCTCTCGACAACATTCTCCCTGATTATTTGTTGTTTTAAAAAAATGTCATGACTTACTTGAACTACTCTTATTCACCTGCCTTCCAAACTTCACGTAATAGTGATTTTTACAGAAAATATTCAGTTGACTCAATTTGATGCTAAACACATCAACTGTAGCAATTCCAAACATTGCTTACTAATCACTCAAAAGGCGCCAAGCAAACCCATTTGGTGTTTAAGTTGGACTCTTACCTATTCTTTACCCTGTAAGACAGGTACTATCATCACAGCTATTGTAATAGGCGAGGATCCAGAGACAGAGTTTAAGAATCTTGCCCAAGGCCACACAGGTCACACAGATAGAAATCTTACAGTGCTGAATTCAGATCGAACCAAACAGATCCTTGGGACCCATTTTCTGAAGGTTAATCTTCCACATCTAGTGTAGGCAAACTACAGTCATTTGGCCAAATACAGCCTACCACTTTTTTTTTTTTTTTTGTATGGCCTGTGATCTAAGAACGTTTTTTTACATTTTTATCTGGTCAAAGAACAATCCATAAAAGACCAATATTGGGTGACAAAGTGAAAAATCACATAAAATTCAAATTTCAGTATCTCTAAGGAGTTACTGGAACACAGGCACACTTGTTCATTTACATATTATTTATGACTGCTTCTATGCTGCAAGACGGAGCTGAGGAGTTACAACAGAGACCTTATTGCCCATAAAGGCTAAAATATTCACTATCTCGACCTTTACAGAGAAGGTCTGCTGACCTCTGTTTTAATGTCCTCTTTCTGTTTGGAAGATATAAGCAGTGATTGTCAGGACAGTATTAGCCCCTTCCTGGGAAGCTGTCACAAATTATTTCAGAGGGTATCATTTTATTAAATACTTGCAAAAATTTATTTATTTTTTTTTGTTAAAAACAACCAAAAAAAATATTTAAAGACATGTTCTTTGAATGCTTGCCAAAAATCTCTTTCTAATTCATTGTTGTTCAAGATAATAAAGCAACTAGAAAAAATGGTCCCATAAGGTATTTGCGGAAAGCAAACAATGTACAACAAAAACAATGCAAATACATTTTATCTCTTTCAGGTTTGCAGCTGTTAGAATTTAGGTAAGGGTTATCTTAAAGCCCTTGTTTCTAAAATTCTAATAGGCATTGAATTACTCCGGGGCCCTTCTAAAATGGATATTCTCATCTAGTAGGCCTAGGCTGGGGCATGAGAATCTGCATTTCCAATCAGCTCCCAGGGGATGCCCACGCTGCTAACTAGTGACAGGAAAGTGCTAGGGACTACACATAAAGATCGTCAAGTTACAGCTAATATGAATGCGAGTGGCCATTAAGATGCAATGGAGTTTCAGGTCCTGAACCAGGTACACTGTGCACACGTTGTGATTTTTTTTTTTTTTTTTTTTTTATCTTATCAAACTGACAAGGAAAGTAAGGCCCAGAGAGAGAAAAAGATGAGACAAAACCGAAATCCAAGCCAGCCTAGTGTGACTCCAAAACTCAGACTCAGTCACGGAGCTACATCGGCTCATTTACGGTGATGCTTGGTCTTGAGGTGTTTGGACAACATCCTCTCCAGCCATGGAGTGATAAATACCCACCGACTGACCCCATTTGCACTAGAGCCATTTCGAACCGTTCCTCTGTTGCCTGCTGGCTGGAAACACCTGACTCTTCCAGGCTGAGGGATGTTGGCTAGAACCTCATGATCACGTTTAAGAATCTGTGATAGGGTTTTAAATCCCACCAGGGAAGCCTCTGGGCAGGATGTATCTTCTAGAGATAAGAAAATATCAATTGCAAGATCACAGTTCTACAGGCAGGAAGGAAACACCGAGAGAGGAAAAAATAGGGAACTTTCAAGGTCTGACAGTGCTGCTGAAAAAGTATGGGTTTGGGGAACGTTAACCCTTAGTTTTATGTTCTGGCCTCAGTGACTGCAAGTTTCTTAGACCTTGAGCAAGTCAGTTAAAGTCCTAGACTTGGCTTTCCCATCTCTAAGATGGGAACCAAAAAAATCTACTTCATTGAGAATTGTTGTAGGGATCAGATCTGTTCCGTGGAAGGGATAGGCAATTTGTAGGTAATAAGTGATCTCAGCAATACTACTACTACTACTACTAATGGGCTATTAACTATGATTATTTTCTTAAACTGAAAATACAGTACTTTACAGATTAATTTTGTTCCATTGCTCCTTGAGGAATGGGAGAGCAACAGCTCCTGAGCTGTTGGGTTTGGCCATGTCCTGGACAGAATGAACAGATTTCATGGAGAACATTTTAAGATTGGGAATTAATTGCCAACATTTAAACTGGGGAGGTTTAATGTCACAAGACAGATGTCGCTTCTCTTGAGGAATCAGGGGATGGAGCCACACGGATCTGGGCCCGCATGCCCACAGGGCAGGGAAAGGGCGCTCCTCTCTAGGACCAAGCTGTGTCCTCTCCAAGTGCACATTCAGCTCCCAGCTCTCAAAGTCTTTTAGTTTGCAAAGTATGAGGAATGAAAAAAACAAAAAACCAAACCAAAACAAAAAAACATCAGAAATTGTGGTTTAGCTAAAATCTGTGGAGTTTACAAGTTTCTGCAAAGAACCCAGCATGCCTTCCTCTCTCCTTCCTCGGGACGAGAACCTCTGAGATACAACAGGAGTCCAAAAATCCGTCCTGACAGGCCCCCCGTGGGCCCCCTTTTCTATTTCACTTGCTAGTACAGAGCTATATTTTAGGAGGGGCTGGAAATATTTGAGGTGTGGGGGTAGGGTTTCATCTTCAGTTCCTTTCCATATATCCCAGATTAGGTTTAAACTCCTGACCCCGCTCTTTGGGTAAGAGCAGAAAATATACTTTGACTTTGAATCTTCCAAAGAGTAATCAGATACATTTGTTTAAACAAGCTTCCCACGCCACAAACTCACACACACACACACACACACACACACACACACTCTCATGGGCCGAAAGCAAACAGAATATTTCAGCTGGCGACAATGGTTTTCAAAAATGACAGGGAATTAATACGGAAGGTTTCAGACTTTACAATATCAAATGATATTGTATTTTGTATATCAAACAAGCACTAGAAACGCACAAATAGACTCCTCTTTTTTCCCCAGAGGAAATATCAGTGATATTGGGGTGTTCATGCTTTTAAAACGATACTGGGTTTAATACAATGGTAAGTGTGCATCGATTAACCTCGGCGTCGGGTTTAAATGTATAACCCATTCACTAATTTAATCTCCTCCAAAAAACAAAACAAAACAACAACAACAAAAAACAGCCTTTGGCATTATTCTCTGAATAATCCTTGTTTAGTTTCCATAATGGTATCCTGTTTAATGAAAAACTCATTAGAATGTAGCATACGGCATAATTAATTCTGGCTGATTGTTTTGGTGTGAACAGCTAAGGCAGATGCTGGGTTCCATTTTCCTCTGGCTTTATTAATTTTTCATAAACCAATATTTCGACCGTAATGGGTTGTAACAGGTCCGCAGAAGTTCTAGAAATGCATTAACTGTCACCAATGTAGTTAATTGAAGTAGGATTTTGCCATTTGTGTGTTGATGCTCCCACACTACATTTTTAAAAGACAGTGTCATTTGATACTCAGAGAAGGAGTATCTACATATAATTAACATACAGGGGATTAAACAATATTTGGCCAATTTGTCTTTATTTACACACAACTTAATCGGTTGGGCTAATAACGCTGAACTATCAATTTTGAAAAGAAAGCTAAAAAGTGGGAAGCGCAACCTTCCAAACAAAATGGTTTATAATAAGAGTGGCGACACAAGTTAAAATATTTTTAAAAATGAAACTGTGTCGTTTTTAAAGTCTCTGGTAATTTGTTTTCCGAGGAAGAGATCGGGACACAACAGGAAATGGGCTGGATACTGGGTGTCAGGCACCGGTTTCCTAATCCTGGGATCTGTCAGGAGCCTGATCTCTGGGTGAGAAGTTGCTGATTTAGTTTAATCTCTTTCAGTCTTTTAGGAGTGGGTTCATATATTTGAAAGAGTCTTCATGATAAGATTATTATTTATTTCAGGTGCAGATACACATGGTAATTCATTACTGGGGGCTCTTGTTTCTTTTCTTTTATTTTTTAAGTATATTTTCTATCAGAGATTTCACTGGTTGACTGTCACTCAAAGGATGAAATCCAGAATCCACGTTCCTTTATACAGCATTGTCAGGTCTTTTGCAACTTTTCTCTAGAAGGTACTCTCTGATCTCAACAGATTGGTATTTCTCAGCTTTTGGGGGAAACCTGATTTTGCCTCAGAAATTTCTATATGCAGTGAAGATCAAGCAGATATATACATTTGTACTTCTCAATGGATTTTGAAGATAAAGATTGAGAAACTCCTTTGGACTCTGCCAAACTCCTTCTTACTTACTCCTACAAAGATCTTTCTTTAGTTTCTTACCAGGAGAACTCTTACTCATCCCTCAAAACCCGATTAAGACCCCACTCTCCCACCTCTTAATAGAGAGAGGGTTGTTCGTTTTTCAGTGTTCTGGCAGGTAGGCAGGTATCATCGTTTATTATATACTAAGTTGGTCTGTCTGTATTTTTCAATGTTCTAAGGAATTCTCGAGGGAAGAGGTGTTCTCCCCTGCCAGCGCATGTGCAATGCCTTGCACTTTACAGGCCTTCAGCACTGTAACTCTGAGCTGAAACCTGAATTAACAGAATTAACAGAAGCCAGTGATACGTGCGACTTTATACACAGCCTCTCCTTGGCCCTTCCTTGACAAGCCTGGTGTGAATTTCACATTTTTACACAGCTGGGGATGGGGCGAGAACAACTATTTCATGACCCATGAAAATTATAAGAAATGTAAATGGCTTTGTCCCTAAAGTTTTACTGGGACACAGCCATGCGCACTCATTTGTTCACTCCTGCATTAGAGTGGCAGAAGTGAGCAGGTTGGGGAGACTGTAGGCCCGCACAGCTGAACCTACTCACAAACTGACCCTTTACAGAAATTTACAGACCTCTGCTCGAAGCGAAAAATGTACACTTTTTTTTTTCTCTTTCATAACTGAATCCAGCTTGATCTTTTCTCCTAAAACCAACCAACCAACAGAGTGGTATGTCTTGCCTTATACCACACTCCCCCTCCTCCTCAACACTACCATCATGACCACGAATATATATAATATTAACTCATATTATATATATACTCTGAACTTGCAAGCTCCTTTTCCTTCTGCTGCTTGTCCTCTTCCTCCCTTTTCTTCTGTTGCGCAGGGAAGGGTTAACTCAGTAGGTCTGGGCTGCTCAAACTCGGGAACATTCCTCTGGAAGGTTTGTCTTCAGGACTGGCCCTTGGACAGCTCCTGGCAGAGGCGTTCTAAACCTTTGGAATATTCTACCTGATAAAACTGTTTTTGGGTGTCTGAGGCCTTGGGCCATACATTGCCAGTCTGATAAGACAGTTTATGGCAGCAATGTGATTTATGGGGAAGGCTTACTTTTGCTTTTTGGCCTAAGGTTTGAGTAGTTGAGTTCAGTCACATGGGGGCTCCGTGTCCCTGTGATTGCCTCCGAGGAAGCAGACGGACTCCTGTCTGGTGTGTGTGTCGTCAGACACCGTTGCCGGTAAAGTTAAGCACATCGTGGAGGCCACACTCAGAGGCTTCTGCCTGGTTTTTCTGGATCCCACCTCCTGTGCTCTTCCCCTTTGCTGATTTTTAACCTGTATCACTTTGTAATAAATCAGAACTGTGACTCTAAGGGCCTTTCTGAGTCCCCGGAGCACATCCAACCAGACACAGAGACTGAGGATGGTCTTGGGGACCCCGATGCAGTTCCGCAGCATGAAATCAAGCTTTATGCTTTTCCCTTCTAGAGTCAAAAATCACAGAGGAATGCCCGGAAGAGGAAGCATTTGGGTGATTGCCTTTAACAACTACAGACACTTATCCATCTTGAGAAGGAGCTCAAGGCTTGACGTCAGCATTATCAACATTTTAAGCCAGATTATTCTTGTGGTGGGAGCTGTCCTGTGCATTGTGGGCCTCCACCCTTTAGATGCCACTAGTGAATATCCCCGTGCCCCCCAAGATGTGACAATGACAGATGTCTCCAGAGGTTGCCCAATTCCCCTGGGGTGCAAACTTACTTCCAGTTAAGAACCATTAATCCAAGATTGGATTAACTAAAGCCTGTGTGTGGGAGGTAACTTGTAATAAAATGGGATGGGCCTTGGAATCACAGAAATTTGGCTTTGGATTTGGATATAGCTCTTCAGCTTTTGAAGTTAGCAACCTAGGTTAACATAATATCACTAGATTCCTCATTTATCTGTAAAATCAGGAAAATGACACTTATCCTCCAAAGTTATAATCTCTAACCATGCAAGGATCCCAACACGGAATCTGGCATGTGGCAGATAATATCACATGCAAAGATATTTTTATTAATTATCTTTATCCTCTACAACCTCAAGGCTAGGAGACATGGTGGGCATGTCCCAGTCTAGTCCTATTGAGGGAGCTGCACAGCAAGGTGATGGAAAGTGTGGGCTCCGAGGTTAGAAAAAAGATGCTTATGTAAAAAAACCCAATTTTTCACTTCTAGTTCTGTGACATGAGGGAGGAGATAAACTCTCCAGAAAACCTTGGTTTCATAATTTCTATAATGAAGAGAATGGTGTAACATTTTTATGAGGATTCGAGGAGATGCAAAGTGTTTTTGCACAGGGCCTGGCAGAGAGTCAGCGCCTAGAGTGCCTTATTGTTGCTGATGTTTTGAGTTGCTCGTGCATGAATGATGGCAGCCCAGAACTTTTCCTATGAGATTGATCCAGAGCCAAATGTTCAAACCTTGTCTTTCTCCCACACTGCAGAGGTGGGGCTACTCCTACAAGGGCTGTCCTGCCACTTCTTGCTTGAGGGACCTCTCCTTGGTAGGCATTCCATGCAATAGAATGGGAACTAATTTATTGAGGCAGTGCCGTTTTTAGCACATAATCAAGTTCTGATCCTATCGGAAGATCAAAATCCCCCACAGCTTCCATCCAAGCTGAGCTGCATTCCTTCTGTGAGGCAGGGAAGGACACAGATAAAAATTAAGGCCAAATGTGGGTTGGGATGAAGTGCGATCTGATAAGACAGATGGGGAAAGGAGAAGAGAGAAGGAAAGTGAATTGCAACCAAAAGGGGAGGCGAAGGTAAACAGATGTACGAGATCAAGTCTTTGAAGTGGAACGTTTCTGGGCTGAAAAATCCTTTGCTTGGGGACTTAAATCTGGACTTTTCTGTTCCAGTTCACTGATGTGCACTGCATTTGAATCTGGCAGATGTGTAAATTATACAAAACACTGCAGAGCCAAAGGTCACTGTTCATGAGGAGCCATCGCTCTGGGTCTAGTCGAAGCTGGTCCTCCGGGTGGACATGGGCTGTGTTCGAGCCACAAGGGGCGCCTGGATACTGCCGCTTTGAGGGTCTCTGAGTGGCAGCAAGTCTTTGCAACCCACATTACATTCTTTCAGGGTACTCAGGCAGCCACCCCAAATGCATTTGGGCACATCATCTCAGGCCCAACCCACAGTCTGGGTGGGTAGCCAGTAAAAGGAAAGCAGCCTGTGTCAGGGTCCCCCGTTACCCCATGTTCTGACAATCTTACTCTTTCTCAGATGCTATTGTATCCAAACTGCAGGAAGGGAATTGGAAAGAAGTCCATCCAAAAGTGGGGCTAAAGGTCATTCTCTTAGCTGTAATGGACTCCATGAAATGAAATGGGGGGAGAGCCTGGGAGGGCGACCGACATCTACCTCCCTTGGACTCAATTCTTAGACGAATCATGGTTCACAGTGGCCAAAAGCCCATAGAAAACCAATACCTCTGAACGGGTAATCCAAGGTCAGATCCAGCTGCCCTTTCGAGATGAGCAATCACAGAGTGCGACATCCATCCTCTTCATTTTTAAACTTTATATTGAGATCCCAATCCACTCTCCCATCACCCATCCCTGGAATCAAGGTCTGTGGTCCATGGCCAGGGTTTTACCGAGGTGGACATAATCAATCCAACTGACTTCTAGTCATCACACTGATCTCATAGTTTCATTTTACTTTACAGCCTATAAAGTTCTTTTACACTCATTACCTTACCTGATCCTCCCTGTAACCCCAGGATAACCTAGTTTTAAGACCCGACCGCCTTTCCTATGTGGCTTGGCAGCTAGGGGTATCTTTCTCTTAGGACTTCCCCCCAACCCTTTGAAACCAGAAATGTTTATTTTTAGGAGGAAAATCTTAATTAAGGACCCCCATCTTCTCTTACCCCCACTGAAAAAATCCTCACGAATCATAAGAGGGTCTCCAGAACACTGTTCATTACCATCTCCAAGGTTTTCAAGTTGAGGTACCCTGCCTCCCTCCACTTTGGACTTGAATCGTGTGGTTGTTATCGCCGGGACCTCACTATCTCTTAGATCTGCATTGCATTGGTAGATCTTTTCTTTTCCCTACTGATCATGACTCGTGGAGTAATTTACCTCAATTCCAATTTTCCTTTGCAGGCGGGGCGCTCTCCAACCGCGGAAGTGAGTTATGTGTGTTCAAGTGGTGCATCTTATGAATCTTGTTAAGCTTTGCCGCCTTATAGCCCTACTGATGGAATATTTAATCACAGAAATGAGTTGGCAGATATGATATACAGCGTGGGTGAGCTCTGCAGCCATCTTACTGGCAATTGAGAAACGGATGGATTCGCCGTTTGTCAGTCCCATGGCGACAACTGTGTATCACCTTCTGTTATTTATTTTTATTTTGTTTTACTTATGTATGAAGATTAAGGGTACTTGCTTTCCATCAATGGTTTCAGGGGCTAGCTATCGTGATTTTCCCTAAAAGACACCACGGATTCTTTTAATCTTTTTACGAGATGGCGATGGAACGTCTCCCCATGGCGGGGGAACGGTAAGAACCCCCTTTGAGGCCTCCTCATTGAGATTCTTAGAGACACTATTTCTAATTATACTAAGTAACTTGAAACATGCTCCTGGGAATAGATATTTGCAGATACTGAACTTCTTATTTATTGTCTTCAATTTAAAAAAGAAAAAACCTGACGTGGAATGGTCCAAGACACTGGCTTTGAGATCTACCTGGACATTTCTTTAATTGACTTATCAATCATTTATTCTGAGAAGAAGCCCCAAGGAGCCTGCCTGAAGATGATTAGATGTAGGCAAAATAATCAATGCTGTGTAGCTTTGTAGGAAAACACCCACTCGTCTTTGGAGAAGATTTACGGGGGTTCATGGGATGTGTTGATTTATGCATATCTGCTTCTGGAGACGGGTGTTGGGTAGGCATCCTTCTGGGTAGGACTCGGTAAGAGTTCAGACAAACCCCCCGAAATGAAAGGCCTTTCATAACAGCTTTCTAAATGCTTCCCTTGGAATGTGTGCACGAGGGAAAGTGTGCGTCATAATTTATCAAAGCAAATTAATACTGTTCAGCTAGTAATTAAAGATCCTCATTAAGAGGTGCTCCTGCCCTCTCCACCCCCACCTCGCGTTAGCAATAAAAATGCACTCAGGGCGTCAAGAGGTTATATACGAAAATCAATAACCTGCCATTTTATAATTAAAGAGAAAATAAATGTTAGGGAAAAGTCCACTAAATTAGGAAAATTACCTTTAGGAGAGATTGAAAATATTGATTTTAATTTACAAAATATGTGAACTTTTCATGCCCTGTTCTGGGAGACAATTGGAGGCTGGGTTGTTAATTCTGCATAAGCTTCAGAAAATCGATAATTATACTATGGGAATATTATGATATTTGTCATTATACAAAATCTTACATGCAGGAGTGCCTAATAAGCCTGGCTTTCTATCTCAGGCAGATACAGGGCTGGCGTGCTAAATGTCCACAGCAAATCAATGACAAGGTCTTCATTTTAGCTTTGAGGCACATTCGAAATTGCAAGATAAATCCAGACTGTGCTTATAGTTGGGGAAATCCAAGAATCCCCCAACCTCAGTCATGGGCATTCAAATGGATGAATTAGTAATTATACCTCCAAAGCGAAATGAAAATGTGCCCCATCTACATTTGCATACATGCGCTCCATCCATACAGGGGCCTTAACTTGCCATTTAAGCTAGTTCGATTCTCAGCGTCTGTGGGTCTTCAAGTTTTTCAAAGAAATTGTCCTGGAGTGTTGGACTGGCAGCATTTCCCTACATGTCCACATGTCACGAACTCCGTTTACCTACATACATAGGTAATTTCGGCAACAAGAAAGGCTTCCGATTAGCAAGGGGAGCCCACGTATCGGCAACATTAACATACGGATTTTCCAAATAAAACTTACTTGTTCATGCCCCATTTCTTTGAAGACTTAAGGTTATTGGAGCATCTCATAGAAACAGTTATTTAGTTGTCCAGGATCCTTAAAACTGCCCCTGACACAACCCTTTACCGTGTCTGAATACAGAGGAGGTGGGGGGGGGGGGAGGGTGACAGCGTTGGTAGTGGTTGGAAAAACCCAAAATTATTATCTTACTCCTCTTCTTTAATTTGACTGGCTTGGACATAGAGCAGTAGCCTGATCTACCATCATAGGGCACAGTCCGTAAGAATTACAACTTCCAATATTCACAAAAAATAAAGAGGCAGCACGTAACCCAGTTGTAAAGAACAGAGGCTCTCGATTTCAAAATCGAGCCAGCTTCTTACCCACTTGAAATCTTAGCCCTTCGGTGCTAAGGGACTCTGCCTACCTCAGTTTTCTCATCTGGAAAACTGCCATGAGGATTTCAATACATTAATTTAGGTAAAGTGCTTAGAACCGTGCCTGGTCACAGATAATACTCGGTAAATATTAATCTTTATTACAACTTATTCTTTCCCGATAGTGCCATGATCTAACTTCTGCAGCTGGGCTCAAGGCTAATCTGGACGGCTGCTTTAAGGTTCTAAAAGTCAGGCTGATTAATTTATTCTCATATATACAAGTTAGTTTGAATGGTTTCTTCTGTCTTACTGTCCTCTCAAACACCCACTGATAGGCATACAGGTTTGAAATCACATGGAAAGGAGATTCTCTTGGTCGCTTTAGCCAGACGGCCAGCAACTATACTGCTTGGGACCAGAAACATGTCCTTCCTCTCTCTATACAAAGTGACACATTTATACCCTACCTCCTCATCAGATGGCTTCTTGCTTCTTGTCCTTGACCCATTACTCTGGGGAGAAACTGGGCACGTGGCCTGGCATGCACACTTGCAGAGAACATGCTTGCTTATTTTCCCAGCTATCGCGTTCCATGGGGCAGCACCTGCTGACGCATGGGAGCCGCTGGCTGGCCTCCTCCGTGCCCTTTTGAGGGACGTCCTTTCTTTGCAGCTTTGGACAAGGATGGACCCCAGCAACATCTGTGCCCCTAAACAGACTGCCTCACCCCCGATCCCCTAAATTTACTTCCCCCAAGTGAACAAGCTGAGAACAGAAGGACCAGTCCTCTCATGATTAAGAAAAGAATCTCTTAGTTTAGTGGTTTGCTCAGCATTTAGCACAGTCAGTTAAATTTCCCCTTACGGCAGAGAGGTGGGACATAAATTTATTTGTATTGGCCTAGCATTTATGTGGTGCTGGCTGTGTACTAGTCTTCATATACTAACCCATTTAATTCTAATAAGTACCTGTGAGTTTGTTACTATTATGATCTCCCATTTAACAGATGAAGACACTGAGGCACAGAGAGGTTAAGTAACTTGCCTAGACTCACACAGCTGGCAAGTAGGGGGGCCGGAATTTGAACCTGGGCTGTCCGAGTACAGTGTTTATGTTCCTTATTTAGTGCTAAGTGTCCTCTCATGATGTGGGCTCCACCATTTAATCATGGAAAGTTTTGTAGCGAACAGGTTCCTCCCCCAGAAGCATCAACACAGTCAATTCAAGGTCATAGAGTCACCGGAGTTAACTCAGGCTTATGGTAATAATCACATGCGAAGAACAAACATTGCCAGTCTGAAATCCAGAACTTAGCTATCCTATTGGACCTTCCCAGATTTACCATTTTTTTCTTTGTTGAGTTGGTTACTCTGCTAGAGTAGCCATCCGAGTGTCCTATGTTCCTGTCGGACACTAGGGTTGATCCATGATTAGGAAATGACAGATGGCATCCCAGAACGGACGAAGCAGGGGGTAGGACTTACCGTGAAGAGGTCATTAAGTGAGGGAATCTGGAGCAACTGGTCATTTATTTCTCCTTATCAAAGAGCAAGGGCCCCATCCAAGAAAAAGTTCTTTTCAATGAACCCATGTGGCAAATCTACTGAAGTTCTAAGATGTTAAATGCAACCTTGTTAATGAGCAAGGGGCTAAGGGGCAGAAGTGACAGGCCCAGCAGAGCCCAAATCTCCACCACTGGGTGCTCCTCCCAAAATGGGCTGAACAGATTTTCTACATGGATTTCCTGATCAAATGGTAGTTGGTGGGTAGCGGGGAAGGGGTGAGAGGAGAGACCTACCCTGGAAGGCAGAGCAGACAGAGAGATGGAATTGCTAAGGAAAGCTGATTTAATAGAGAAAGACTTTTTTTTCTTTTTTTGCTTTTTGGTTTTTTTTGTGTTTGTTTTTCTTTTTTCTCAATTTCTAAATAAGCCTTCTCTTGGCAATTTCAACTCTCTGCCACATTATTGGAATAAGTGGGCCAAGTCTCTGCTTTGCCAGGAAGAAAGAAAGGCAACCCCACGTGGAAATGTGTGGCTAAAACACACATCCAGGCAGATCGAAATAAAATGGGCACGAACAGCTCTACGTTTGTTCAATGTGCCCTTGAACAAAGTCTCGATGTTTTTTTGAGGCAAAATCAATGTAAAATGTCATAAGGAGCTCTGTGTGTACTGCGCAGCATAACGCACGTACCCGATTCCTCTTTATTTTTTAAGGGGTTTAAAACTCGTTTGGTTTCGCTTTAAAAAAAAAAAATCCTTCAGAACTTCTTAGGAGGGGGATTTACGTGGCTCAGATTATTTTACAAAACCTGCTCTTTACTGGCAGGCAAAACACATTTAGAACAGACAAAGTAGAAGCCATGCAAAGAGGAACTCTTTACCTGCATAGAACTCGGGGCTGTAGACCGCACCCACAACTGGATTCAATTTCCAGCCTTAAAATAAATATACAAAAACATTATTATCACATTTGGCTCAACAACTCATATCACTGCAAGTGAACCACAAATCAGATGGGGTGTTGTATTTTTTTAAAATTTTATATTTAGAGGCTATATAGTTTGGGAATGCATAAAAAAGATTTGAAACCTATACCTCGAAAATTAGACTTATGCTTTTGATTTGCTGCCAGCTCAAGTTAATAGGATGGAAACTACTGACCAGCTACAGGTGAACTTTTTGAAAATGCTGTGGTAATTAATTTTCTCCCACATCAATATTTTCTAGAACCACCATAATAATTTCAATTTTTTTTGTCTTCCTCCATGGATCACCACTAGATAATCCATCATGTGTCCCTTCCTGATAAGTTCACAAAAATCTGAAAGCTCACATAAACAGAATTCTTCGTGGCAACATATTCTGATAATTGTCATTCCTAATTATGACCCAGAGAATTCTGAAGTGCTTTTTACATCCCAAAGAAAATGACATTTATCCACTAGAGATTGAGTGTGGAATACATTTCAGTGCATTCAGGAACCATAAAAATTCTTAATCAATGCATGATATCTAAGGTAACTTTCAAACAACCTGTGAATAAGATTAACAGAACCCTGTAATTTTCCCAGTGTTCTGGATGGAACATTTTCTGTAAAATGAATCCTGTCCCCATAGGAACTTTTACTCAAGAAAAGAGCGTACAAGAATATTTGCAAATGGAGAAGCTGTGCACATTGCATACCCATTGGGCATCATTTAGGGAACAACCTCCAAAGAATGGTCACGTTTCAGGGTTTGGTGATTACTTCCTGCTCCTGCTGGTGAGTTTTACGAAAACATCCATTATATGGAATTTCTGAAAGACCAAGAAGGGCAGGCACACTGTCTTTTGTAGAAGACCTTGTGTCCTTGGGCTAAAGGTCAAACACCAGAGTTCCTTTAGTATATGAGTCTGAAAAAAAAGCAATGGTAAAAGTTGGGATGCCAGAGAAGGTATTTCTGACAAGGAGAGCTCTTCCCAGAAGGGAGAGATATGATATCTTTTCATCTGACCTAAGTGATGCACCTAAGAACAGCCAAGAGGTGGCTACAATCTACTGATCCCCTAAGGAAGACAGAGGCTCAATATCTCAGTAGATAGGACCCTGGAGGAACCAGAGAACTTTCTAGAACTTTCTAAGAATTTTTGTTTCTAAGAACGTTCATCCAACTTGAATGAGCTAGCTAGTTTACAGCCCCCAGGATGGTCTTAGGATAGGATTTTTCAAAGTGCAATGCTTTCGTGCCTGGGAGGCTTATTAATGGAAACGTCTGGCCCAATTTTAGATCACCAGAAAGAGACATAAAATTCTGAGATGTGTTGTCCCAACGGTTTCTGAAACTTCACACTGACACCTCCCTCTGTTATATTAACCACATCTTGCCATATAGAAATTGCTATAATGATATAAAAATAAAAATGATCTGGCACATTTCAGAAAATGTGCTTTATGGATTTGGAAAAGGACTTCAGTTTGACCAATTAAAATTCTACTATTTCCTAAAAAAAGGAGAATACCCAATTTCTGTGATCTGTGGACTAATGTCCACAACTCAAGTCCATGGAATCAAACAGAATATAGAGCAAACTGTTGGAAAATAAAGCTTCAGGAGTACCTGGACATATTTAATGTTCTTCCCTAGTCCTCCACAGAAATCTCGAGTTTGTGAACAAAGTATATGAGGACACATATTAAGTGAATAATTAAGTTATGAGTTTATCACTCTTTTTCTTTATCCCTCCATACTCTGCTCATGTCCCTAACTTCTACTGGTGATGGAGACGGGGTCTTTTTGTCACTATTGAAATAAGATTTTGTTTTTTTATATACATCCTCATTAGCTTCCTTAAATATTGCCTTCTACACACAAACTGGGACATACCATTTGCTGAATGTGGACCCACTGATTAATTTTGATGGAACTCTCAAAGACTATAAGTTATGCCAACGGTCTCTCAATTTCTCAGTGAAACAGAGTTCTCAGAGATATCTAAGACTATCCTAAATCATGTTTCTCTCATTTGCCTTTATTCTCCTCATTTCCTTGAAGCCTTCTACCAAATCTCTATCAGTCTTCTATTGATCCATCTATCTATCCATAGATCTATCCATCTATCATCATTTCTCTCTACCCTCTTTTTCATCTATTCATCTATCTACCTATCTATCAATTGATTGCTTGATCATCTCTTGACAAAGTTTACCTGGTGTTATTTAGAGCTCCAGTGTCTTCCCAGGGAAGGCCACTTCATGCCCTTATCTATCTGTTCACCAACTACCTCCCAGCTTACCATGTCTGTTCATGGAAAACTTATTCAATATGTAAAGAATACAATCCCTCATTAGGAGATACGTGATATCTCATGTATGCCAGTACTAACTGAGAAAGGTCAATGATAAGATCTCCTTCACAAGAAACCGACTTGGAATCTGTGAGCAGCAAAATGAAATGTCATGGAAACACCCCTGCAGGTTTTGCCCTGCTCCCCGTCATTGGTCCTTTTTCCTAACCAGTGCTGCTTCCGATGTATGGAAACCAAAGACATTTCTGATCCATACCACAGGCATGAAAACCAACTTCTTACCTCCCTCCTTCCCTGCAGTCTGCTTCTCAGCAAATCTCCCCACTTCAGCAAAAGGCATCTCTCATCCACTTGGCTCCTCAAAGCAAAATTCTTGATAAATAATTTCTTGATTCTCCCATTACCCTCCTACCCTATAGAAAATCCAATTGGTTAGACGTTGAAAGACATTTCCATGCTCTCAACTTCCCTTCCTCGCCATTGGCACCATTCCAGGCCAAGACACTTCTATTTCTCACCTGGATGAGACCCAGCAACAATGTCCTAACACACTCTATCTCTTCCCACTCTTCTTCTCCCTCCTTCCTTTACTCACTCGATTCCTAGTGGTCAAGCCCATTTTAAATGAGTGGATCAGATACGCCATTCTGCTGCTCAAAATTCAACAGCTTCCTTCTGAACTTAGAAGAACACAAACTCTATCCTTGACCCACAAGCTCATACAACCTAACCTCTGTCCATTTACTTCATAGTATGGTTCCCTTCTCTCCAAAATACGGTGACACTGTGCTTTTAAATTTTTACAAAACCACCCAAGATCATTCGAGATCAATTCTGGATTATATCCACTGCTCCCTGTGCTTGGAGAACTTTCCCCAGCTCCTGACAAAGCTGACTTGATATTATGGAGGTCTCCAGAGTCCTCCCTGGGCGGACTACTCAATGCCACTCCTTCCCCTTGAGCTATACCCTGATTCCATTCCCTGTTTTGTTTTTTGCATAACTGTTAACACTACTTGGGTTTATCTTTCTTCTTTCTTTCTTATTCCTAATTGTTTTTATAACCATTCCCCTTCATTAAAATTAATGGTAAAGTGAACAAGAGTGCTGTCCAATGTGAATTCCCAGCACCTAAAACTGCATTTGGCAAATAGTCAAGGCTCCATAAATATTTACTTAGTTTTGCTCTAAAGGAACAGAAGGAATAGAGAGCTTTTTCTAATGGGCTCATTCCGTTTTGGCTAGGATTCTGTCTCCTTCCAATCTCCAATGACCTGCTTCCTGATATACATCTAATAAAGAAGGACTCTGTTAGGGGTGACTGTCTTCAAGGCAGAGTAAGTAAGGATCTAGACCCTCAGAATCACCCCTGCTCAGACTTACAGAGCTCATGCAGGCTTATGTAAATGTATGTAAATCACATGTAGATAGCCTCCTAGTCCCTGTGACTCCTTCCAGTACCTGGAAGAGACCCTTAGGATAACCCTGCTGGAGACAGGAGACTGCACTGTCAGGAAGATGGACAAAATGATCCCCGTTTTAAGTTCTCAGGCAGTCTGTGTACATCCTCAAGCCTTGCAAATTCAGAGATTTTGATCAAGGACATTAAACCGAACAATGAGGCTTACAACAAAAGAGAACAGCTGAGAAAGCCCACTGCTCCCAGCCTCTCAGGGACGCCCATACAACAAGGCAATGGAGCAGAGACCAGACATAGGAGCTCTGTAGAGAGACCCCCCTCTAGGGCTGGGTCTCAAGGGGCTGCATCCAAATCAGCACTCCCCTCCTCAAATTTAGCTTCTCAAAGGTCATCTGCCAGCTTGCTGTAGAAAAACGCTGCCTAAGCTCGCCAGAGTTAACTATGGCTGTATTAGATTTTAAAAGTCAAGTCTGAATGTGCACACAAAAAATCTGCACATGTCTTCTCTAGGGCTTTGTTGGGTTGGATAGCAAAGAAACATATTCAAGAAAGTGCCCTTAAATGCACCACAGGGGTTTCTGGAACTGCATACCAATGCTTTCTAAAGACATCTACTGAAGATGCCAGGCAACGCCCAAAATGAAAAGTTAGTTGCACACTGCGTTTGGTTCGCCCACTATTTTTTTTTTCTTTTGCAACATATATTCATGGCCAACATTCAGATTTCATTACAATACAGGATTTCTGGTTTTCTTGAAAGTTCCGTAGAAATAGCCCACTTTAGAGTATGAATCCCACACAGACCAATTTGCTGGAAGTGACCAGGGATCACACCACTTAGCCCCCAGTTAGCCGCAGACACCCATGCTCCCTATTTGGCTTAGAGGCCGAATGCCAGCAATCTTTGATTATTATCCTGTCCTGCTTTTCCTTCTAATAGAGAAATAATTTGCTTTTCCTTGTATGGAAATGGAAGATAGTTCAAAAAGAACGTGAGTTTTTCAAACCCTCTCTGTTAGCTTATCTATTTTACTTGCCTAGCCTCTGCTGGCATCTGAATATTTGATCCTGAAATTAGTATGTCTATCAGGAAATTCAATTTACGATCTCTAGCAAAAATGAAACAAGATGACTACTTATTATTGAGATTACTGTGTAATTAAATTTTTAGGGCATTTCGTAGACCTGGTCCTAGGTTGAGCACTTAAATCCGTAATAAACACAAATAGCCCAGAAAGTAGGTCCCACTGTAGCTCAGTTTCCACTTAAGAACACTGGTGTGTGGAGGGTTTCCACAACTTGCCTGTAGTTCAGAAGCCAGTGAAAGGCAGAGCTGATATAAGGTCTACTTCTCTCTCTATAGTCTTGGGGGTTTTTTGTTGTTGTTGTTGTTTTTTGTCCAATTTTTATCCTTCCTAAGCTGTCTGAGAAAAAAAAAAATCCACATCCAGTATCCAGGGAATCCCAAAGAATCTGGTTCGCAACTTGTTTTGCACTGCAAACATCTGATCTGCAGAGAGTACAATGAACCCCAGCTCTGGTCTGAGGGCTGCTGTCCTGGGGAGGAATCAGCAAGACAGAAGTAGCCCAACTCCCTCTTTGGGAAGCTCTCTGATCAATAGTGTTTGCAGAACCCTGGATGTCATTCTACAGTCTTCTCTCATATCCAAGCTCAAATGTCTTAGGAAATGTAACGCCTTGATGTTGGTATAACAGAGCCCGCTGGGTTTAGGTGTTTAGGATCTGGTCTTCTGGCTTCACCGGAAGCTGTGTGGCTGGTTAAGCTCTTGCCTGGCATGTGACTGAAGGGACGCATGAATGTGACGCTGGTGCTGACAGTGATATTTCACCATGTGAAGATGACCTCAAAATGTGATGGCTCTAGGAAGTTATATTTGCTGAAGTGTACGTTGGTGACTGTAACTTTTCTCATTTTGACCCGACTTCATGGGACCTGATTTATCTTCTCTTCCCCACTCCCAGCTTTACTGAGGTATAATTGACAACTAAGATTTGTACATATTTAAAGTGTACAACTTGTTGACTTGAGATTACATATACACTGCAAGATATCAGCACAATCAAACTAACTTACGTATTCATCATCTCACATAGTAACTTTCTTTCCCTTCCTTCCTTCCTTCCTTCCTAACATTTTATTTATTTATTTGACAGAGAGAGACACAGCAAGAGAGGGAACACAAGCAGGGGGAGTGGGAGAGGGAGAAGCAGACGCCCCACTGAGGAGGGAGCCCAATGCAGGCCTCGATCCCAGGACCCTGGGATCATGACCTGAGCCGAAGGCAGGCGTCCAGTGACTGAGCCACACAGGTGCCTCTTTCTTTCTTCCCTCCTTCCTCCTTTCCCTTCCTTCCTTTTTATTCTTTTTGTGGTGACAATATCCCTTTTAACATAGTCACCCTTGTTAAGGATCAGAGAGGGCCCCATTATCTTCTGTTGTATTGCAATTGATGGGAAGGGTTCCTCGCAGTGATAACCCTCAGAAATGATGGATTGGAAAGCTTTGAGAACTGCTGTTCTTTGACTACCAAGAGTCTCCACAATCTCTCCTATAGAATCTAGCTGCTTTATGTCATTGGGATTTGTATTTGTTTCTTAAGTCGGTTCAGCTGTGACTGTCTCATACTCAGTCCACATGACAGGATAAGCTCAAGTGTTCTCTTTCAGGTACTGGGATGAGAAACCCAATGACTTATTCTCGGAAACTCAGGATGCGTGGCTACCTGGAATGCGATGTGGGATGCTGATGCCTCAAAAACAGGCATTTGGGGCTGAACATATAGGAATCCTTTTGGTATTGTGGTCCGTTGCCTTTCGTGTGCAGGTCTGTAAGATGATGGAGGGGAAGTGACGTTCTTGTATTCACACAGGCATGACCACAAGGTTTGTTACTCCAGAACAAAAAGGAAAGACTTCACTAAGGACTTCATCTCTTCCAGCCTCAGGTTTTGCCTCTTTAAAACAGGGATAAGTAGGTCCTCTTTGTAGAACTTCATGTGGGTCTGGAACATTTAAAATGCTTAACATGATGCCACATGGTCATTGTTCTGGGAATGCTGGCTATTAATGGATGGGCTTTGAACTGTGTCCCTAAATTCCACTGGGCTAGTGTTCAACCCTGGGTAGGACATGGATCAATAACTTCCTTTAAAATAAACATGCATCCGTATGGCTTAGGGAACAATATTTGCCTTCCCTTGCTTCGTTTTCTCACATCAACACACCTGAGCACCTACGCACACGCACGCTAGAACTCCCTTGCACACGTGTGCACATGCACAGGGTTCCCACTTCGTCATTACAGGAAATGCCCAGCGGTGGGGTTGATGTCATCATGTATTAACTCTGGCAAGTTGCAGAGCTATCATTTTTACCTAAGTAGAAAGGCCTCATGATGCATACATCAGAAATTTGTTTCATTTCAGCACTGGGCACTCAGTCTGCTGTGGAAACTTTCTTTCTTTCTTTTTTTTTTTTTTAAGATTTTATTTATTTGACAGAGAGAGAGAAATCACAAGTAGGCAGAGAGGCAGGCAGAGAGAGAGAGGGGGGAGGAAGCAGGCTCCCTGCAGAGCAGAGAGCCCAAGGTGGGCCTCGATCCCAGGACCCTGGGATCACGACCTGAGCGGAAGGCAGAGGCTTTAACCCACTGAGCCACCCAGGCACCCCTTGTGGAGACTTTCTATACCATTTAAGGCCATGTCTTGGGTGGTTGGAGCTGGAAAAATGGGTCAGCAGAATAAACAATTCTTCTGATCTTTCCAGCTGGAGCCCTGTTATATTGAGGGTATATCTCTGTTTAATGGTGCCCCTTTTAAAAATAAGAACAGACTGACTTAGCCAAATTGGTAGTCAATGCACAAGGGAAAAGAAAAAGAAAACCAAAACTACTAAATGCTAATACTACTGTTTATAATAACAACAACACAAAATTCAAATGTCAATCAGTACGGAAAGAAGGTAGAACTAAACCCATTAATCAGGATGCCTGCGAGGCTCAGTCGGTTAAGCCTCTACCTTTAGCTGGGGCCATGATCCCAGGGTTCTCAGATCAGATCCCATACTGGGCTCCTTGCTCAGCAGGGAGTCTGCTTCTCCCTCTGCCTGTCACCTCCCCTGCTTGTGAACACTCTCTTGCTCACACTCTCTCTCAAATAAATAAATAAAATCTTAAAAATAAAAGAATAAAACCATATATCCATTTCAGAGAATGTTATGTAATTGCTAAAAAGAATGAGTTTGGTCTCTATGCATTAAAATTGAAGGAACTCCCTATTGATATCTAAAAGCCAATGAAAAATGACGTGCACACAATAACATTTATAGAAAAAGTGTGTACATGACACCATGTATATTACAAATATATACTTATTACATATATATGCATAAAAATGCAAAGTCAAAAAACAGATAATAATCTATAACGGGGTGTCCTCTGGGGAGCTAGGGCACTGAGCTGGCAGTGGCATTATTCAAAATATATTTAACCTTTTCATTAATGTTTATTATTGTTATTATTTTTTGGAATGAATCTCTATTTCCATGTCTCACATGTAACTAAAATATTAAAAATGGAAAGTTTCATACATTTTCCTCTATGACAGCAATTAAATTAAATCATTTTTGCAAACCTACAAAACAGAGGAAAAATGTCTTCCAGTCTTCTAGTTCAACTCAACCATTAGCATTTTGAGGCAATGCCTTCCATAATTTGGTTGAAATCATGCTATACTTTTCCATTTAAAACTTTTTCATTCATTAGGGGCTCTGTAGAGTTCTCACCTGGCTCATTTTAATGGGTATAGTATCCCATTTAGTGTGTATACTTTGATTTACTGCATTAAATTCTTCCCAGCTTTTTGGTACCATTAAGTATTATTGCTGGCCCCCACACCTTAAGTATCTTATGAGAGATGCGTTCTGGGAAAGATTAAAGAATCAAAATGGTAGAACACTCTCAACTCTTGTTATGAATGTGAATTCTGATCATGAGGGGTTTTGAGAGGGCTTCTTGGTTAGGAAGGACAGAGATGCGTTGTCCTGAAGGGGTCTGCAATACGTGACAACATCCTCACCCGGCTCAAAACAGCATTGGGGAACCGGAAGAAAGACTGCACCCACCCAATGGTGGTCCTCAGGAGACACCCTCCAAGCCACTTTGAAACTCTCACAGCTCCAGAGAAGACCTAAGGCCAGAACCAAACTCTGAAGCCCCTCTTCCAGAAACGACGAGGGATGAGCAAAGATGTTGTGGTGGTGGAAAAAAAGGAAACAAAACTTCCATTCTCCCTCAACTTACTAAAATAACAGCAAAGTAATTGACCCAAGTCATCCTTGAATGACCGTATTTCACCCCAAATGGGAGTTAGTCTGGAGAGATTGGAGGAAAGGGCAGGCATGCTTGACCTGAAAACTATATTTGCCCCTGTTGTGAAAATTATCTTTTTATAAAAATTATTATTTAAGTCTAGTTGGCCTACAGTATTACATTAGTTTCAGGTGTACAACATGGTGATTTGACATATTCAGGGCTCACCAACAGACTATTTTCAGTAGTCACTGAAAAATATTGTACTGATTCACATGGTTCACTGTAGCAGGTCAGCAGCCACACTGGCAGCCACACCGAGGCTAACAGAGTTTATGGAAACATACTCCCTGGTTAAATGATACTTAAGAGATACAGAGCTAGGGATGAGTTCTTGTCAAGTACTTACCATTTGTATAAGGGTTGACAGTCTTTTTATTTGTCATTACACGTGCTGTGGCATTATTTACCTATGTACACAGAAAACTCAAATGAGCACAAATTCCAGGGCCAGCCCACAGTTCAATTAGTTGCATGCATTATGACTGTGATTACTTATTAAAAAAAAAAAAAACTAAAATGCATTTTAATTTATAAAAGGCAGTAGGTGCATAACAAAATCATACATTTTTATAATTACATTTACTTCATAACCATTTTAACTTACAAATCATTTCAATAAAGCAATGTCATATCATTTAAAAGTTTAATAAGGAGACAGTAAAAGCAAATTAAAAGGAACTGCATAATTGAAGACTTAAAAGCATGCGTGTACTCCATGGTAACACAGAAACAATAAATATTTTTAAACACAAAATAAAATTCATATGAAGGAACATGCAGTGGAGTAGAAGAGGGGAGAGACAAGGTACAAGGGAACATAAATGTCAAAAAAAAAAAAGGGACAAACAAGATTTAGCTGTGTGCAACACGTTGGGAGGGAAGGACCATCGGGAGAGCAACATCTAGCATTCAACACTTGAAACAAGAGCCTTCGACATCGCAAGAATTAACAAGATCATTCAAGCTTTAAAGTCACAGCTAACAAAAGGATAAAAGAGAGGGTGCATTGTTTAACACAATATGGAGTTAACAATCTGAGTAAGATGTGCACTGTCATGTCTCAATCCAGTCAGTGCCTCCCAGGCTCGCTTAGAACGTACACTCAATTACAGGCGTACCGGTACCCAAAAAAATAGAGCATCAAGAAAACTTAATACGACAAGTCAAAAAAATACCACGTGGTATATATATGTATAGAGATAACCAGCACTAGATACGTGAAGCGGCAGATGGACTTCACCACTTACCATTCACCACCATCGCCAGCATGGGTTTGTATACAGTTACCATGGTTACTGAGAGTTTGGTGAGGGGCCTAAGCGTTATCGTCGAGGGGGGGGAAAACGAAAGGCAAAATATGCAACATCTTACTCCAAAGACTAAAGCATTTTTAACTGGTATTTTTTTTTTTTTAAAGTTTTAACAAATATAACCCTGTGGCCATGTTGAGGGAGATCCAGTGGTAGAAAGAGTAGATTCTGAGTATCCAAATTTGAGCATTTATTTTTATTATTTTTCTTTTTCAGTGAAGAGAGGCCAGATATTTAACAGGAAATCCTGTTCGGTTATTTACTTTATTACTGAAAGAAGGCAAAGGTTCAAACTGGCTTCTTAAACGAAAACAAAACAAACAACAACAACAACAACAAAAAAATGAAAGATTCAGTGACAAAGACCTCTCATTTTTTTTTTTTTTTTAAAAACAATAAACAGTTTTTCTTCCGAATGCTACTGCTTTCGCCATTTGAGTCAATTTGGACACCACTGTGGATCCCTCGTCAACCCTGCAGTGGAAAGAAAAAGAAAAGGAAAAAAAGAAAAAGAAAAAGAAAAAAAAAGAAAAGAAACTGCTCTGTTTTTTGGTTTTGTTTTGCATACTGTCTCCACTGTTTGGAACCTACTGCACTCGTTGCTCATTAAAACACAGAAAATTAAGGAAAAAAAAATGTTCAGAGTAACCTTTCTTTTGTCTCACTTTTGCCATTCACCTTTCGTCAGTAATAAGAAGAACATAATAAAGTGAAATAAAAAAAAAAAGTAAGGCCAGTTTTCCTTTTTATATATAAATATAAAAATATATATATATATATATATATAAACAATGAGAAGGGAGTAGGGTCACATACAAGACACGGTGATGCATCTGGAACAACGAATGAGCGTGAAGCAGACATTTATAAAGAAGATGTAAAGGAAAATATTTTGAACATGCACCTCGATTTTACGGCCCTCTACCACGGTGCCGTGTAATTTCTCCCTCGCCCTGTCCGCATCGGCACTATTTTCGAAAGTTACGAAACCAAATCCCTGCATGCAGGAGGGAGAAGGGGAAAACAACATGCACATTATTATTCCAGTCAACGACCACTGTGTAACGTTCTCTCGCTTTAATTTCTATTTCTTGTCCTGGCTTCAGTTCTGTAACATGCAAATTAGAGAAATTATAAGAATACAAAGATGTGCAATAAGTAAGCGACAAATGTGAACAAGATTTTTTTTTTCTGTCACCAGTTAGCTGTAACCCCTGAAGAATTCAAAGAATGATACCAAAAATACCTTTCTAAATGTCACTACAGAAGAAAATAAGTCTAACGGAAAGAAAATGAGATCAAAATAAATTTACAGTGTCTTCACAGAGAAGAAAATGAAATAACGAGGAAAAAAAAAAAAGGGAACCACTTTCTTGACATGCAAATTAAGAATAAAATAAAATAAAACGTGTGCACGGAATTCAACAATGAATGCCAAAATCTTCTAACATTGCCTACAGAGTCATGCCGTGTGGTCTTAAGAACATCTCTTCTTCATGCAATTTTAGGGTTATTTAGATTTGTCAATTTTACAGCCTTAACTTCTCAAAAATAAAAATTAGAAGCCTAAAAAAAAAAAAGGAAAGACCTTTTTCATAATAAATCTTAACCTCTTTGATCTAATAAACAAAATAATCACATGAAATGAATTGAAATAAACATCAATTGGTTAATAATGCAAAGAGTTCAAGTTGCCCTTTTTTATATCAATACTTCCCCCGCCCCTCAAAAACATACACGCTTCTGAACTAGTCAACTTTCCAGGCTAACTTCATTAACTGAAAAGGGAAACGTATGCATATACCGTGTAACATTCTAAGACATTATCTTGATAGCCACTTGTCAAGTCAACAGAAAATAAAGGAGCTCAGTTAAGAGACTTATTCGCAGTAACACTCTGGGCGCTACCTCTCTTACTGATAGATAATAAACCCTTTCCTTCGCCACTGGCATATTTTGTTTTAATATTTCAGCCTCAAAAAACAACCCCACTAAACGTCACATTGTCAAAAACCACCTTTTTTCCTTCACTGACACTGTTCCTAAGAAGAGTACAGAGAATATGACACATTATTTTTAAAACCCCTAAAAATATTTGTACATCTTGTTCAGAAATATACACCAACCTTTTGAAACCATTCCAGTATAAATTTGCCCAGCTTGTTCTGGCGAAACAATGCAATGTGTCGGGATGCCTATTTGCAACAGGGTAAACTTCAGTAAAGGGGCATGTTGGTTTCTAGCTTAGTTGGGACACTGATAAAAGAAAGAGTAATTACAAACAACAAGTAGTCAAGCTACTAGTGCTAACCCAACCTCTCGCTACATTGCTGAAGGGATTTCCAAAGCGTGGGGTATTCAGAGAGGTGCTGGCCCAAGGTCTGCCTGAAGAGAGAACTTTCCAAAGTCAACGTGAGCTCATCTATAGGAGATCCCATCCGGGGATGGATCCAAGCTAAATTAAATGATTATGATACAGAATTCTATAGAGAAAAAAATAAGCAGCTTTACTTTGGAGGACTGGACTGAGAAGTCTTTGATAATAGGACCCACTGTGAGGATCTGAGATGAGGATGGGTCTGGATGATTCGACTAGTATAAGACTTTATGCTCCATAACAGAAGAACTTTGTCTCGGACATCGCTTGTGGTATGCCCATGTGAGGTGTCCAAGTAGCCGAACCGGTGAGTTGTGCAGGAACAGCTCTTTAATGGACTGAAGACAGAATTTGAGGGGTTTGCTCCACGAATGGCGCTGACTCTTGGTCAGAGGGTCCCAAACTTGGTTGCCCAGTGAAAGGAAGTGGGGGCCCTAGCATATGAACATTAGGATTCCTGAACGCTGCCATGTGTCTACCCAATCAGAATCTCAGAGTGGAGCCCAGACATCTGTCTGCTGAGAAGGCTACAGTGTGCCCCAGCAGCTGCATTTCCATGGCCTCTCTTATTACCAAGCACCATCAAAGGCAAGTCCCAGTTCATTGTATGAGGTAGACTATTTCATTGCCAATGTCCAATGGGCACCCTATTCAGTGGAGTGAGTTTCGGAGGTGACCATCTGTCTGACATGGTGATTTGGATCTTGGGCGTATAGCCACAGTCTCCTCAAAATCAAACTCTCTAGCACACGCAGAATCTCATACAACCAACAAATAAAGGAAATAAGGCTGCTGGCTGCATCAGGGGCAATTCTCTGACAAGGAAAGCAAAGAAAGTCCACAGTTCGAGTCTTAAAGATGGAAGGCTTGATGACATCATTGCCATCCACAGGCACCAGTCATTAATTAGCACCACAGCCCCATGAAAGGGGACATTTAACTCCCCCACCCAACGTCATCCCAAAGAATCAGATCATTGTGATTCTTTTCTGACCCCAGAGCAAATCACACTGGCCTAAAATCTGCACTGTGGGCATCAGGGAGACATGAAAGTGGAGACAGAAATAGGTTCTGAAATCCCATGTGAAGTTCATAAACCACAAAGCAAGTAGTTCACTACAGCCCCAAATTCTTCCCTGTTTTGAAGTCAGATAACATATATGGATTCTTCTTATTCTTACTCTCATGTTCTGCTACACTTCTCTCTCTTTCTCTCTGTTTTATTTGTTTTTTTGTTTTTGAGGTCTTCAATATTTCTTATTTCCAGCTGCTGAGATGACTGGTTGAGATTCTAGAAAGTTGAATGCAGAAGTGCTTGCTCCAGACATAGGCCCCAAATATCAAAGGGACTATCCTACCTCTTCCATTGGACAGTCACCCCCTCCCCTTCCACAAGGCAAGAAGGAATATGGCCTCGGGCCAGAAGATCACCGGAATTCTCATCTGAAGCGTGACACCCATTACCTGGCACAAGGCACAATTCCAAGGCACAACTTGGAGTTCTTAAAAACTTTCTGAGTATTTTTATGTCAGCCTTAAGAAGGGGAACGGAAGGAGCACATTCTGGACTTGGCCTGAGAGCTCAGGAGCTGGGTACAATGCTGGATGTGGAACCCTGAACGTTCTAGAACACACAGGATGCACAGAGCATGGCCCAGGTGCTCTTTGTTGCAGGAGATGCACTGCTTCCGGAGCTCACCTCAGCAGAGGGGTGGAGAGTGTTCACTCCCAGGGTCAATGCCCTTTCTTCACAGAAGCCTTCCCACCCCTAACAGTCTTGGCCTGCCTGCTCGCTCCCTTGCCATAGAGCACAGCCCGCACCCTGACCGTGGCTGGTCTTAGTGGTTCGTCTCCCCCACCACTCAGGAAAGTCTATGAGGACCGCTTCCGTCTCACTGACCATGGATTCACCCATCTTCTTGTCCCAAGGAGGGAACTAGTCCTCACAAATCATCTACTGAATCAAAGGTTAGACAGACTGTCTATTTCCTGGGTATATTAAGAAGTAGCTCTCTCTGGTTGTATCCCCCACATACATCATTTCAGAGTTCAACAACATGTTTTTAAATCTCCTAAAAGGAAAAATGAATGATAGGATCTCTTACCCCTAAATGCTACTAAATTCTCATTTTTGAAGTCGGTTGTGTCTTTTTAAAATGTGGCTTCCCTGTATACTTGCTATCCATGTGCCCAGGAGCTATTTATGGTATATGTTCTCAGGATAACATAGATACTACCTGTATCTTAATAGGGTATGTGCAAACACGCACATGCACGCGCGCGCACACACACACACACACACACTCACACACCAAACACCCAGAACACACAGCCATGCTCTGTGAGGACTGACTGACCTGCCTCAGGGACCAGCTCCAAAGATAATGACCAGACAGTGAGCTCTGGCTCTGAGGGCCCACATGCTTCCTGGCTGCTTCTCCGGTGCCAAATGATGCACGCGAGGTCGTAACAGTGGTTCAGGTTTCTTAACCATTTAAATGGAAATGTCCCTTTAAATAAGGCCCTTTCCTGCAGAGGATAATGTCAAGTCTGAAAAATATCCCTGGGTGAGTGGCTGTCCCCATTTAGCAGTTCCCCCAAAGGACTGTCTCGAGGACACTCCACTTCACACCACAACAGTCAGCCCCCAGCACCTGCCAGAACGCCTCTTTCCCAGGGAGCCTACCCACCCAGGCTATTCTTGAAGTCTCCTAATCAAAAGTAAGAAGCAGGTTCACAAAGTCAGTCACTGGATGCGGCAAACTTAAACGGTCTTCACCGCTAAAGCCCTAGAGACAGGCTAATCGTGGCAATGACGGAAGAGGGATTAAAAATAGTTCCTCCATTGTACTTTCAAAATAGCAAATGATATTCTTCTAATGTCCCAAAACAGCTCTCGAAAGGAATTAAACAGCTTTTTCTAACTGGCAAAAGTTACAAAACAAAATATAAAATAAATATAAATTAAAACAAAAAACAAAAAACAAAACAAAAAAAAACACAACAACCTTTAAAGGCATTAGTGCCACAAACTCAGGATTACAAGAGAGTTGGTCAACATTCCGGGTCATCTAGGATTTTGCCAAGAATGCATCAGGCCTCAGTGAAAAGGATTAGTTAGGCTAGGCACATTTTTCTTTTCTTTTCTTTTTTAAGATTTTATTTTTAAGTCATCTCTACACCCAACGTGGGGCTCGAACTCACAACCCCAAGATCAAGATCACTCTACCAACTGAGCCAGCCAGGCACCCCGGGCATGTTATTTCTTAATGCACTTTGCCTTGCAAGGTATAGAATCAGCTTCTATAATGATTTTTAACTAAGGAGCAGAAAGAAAATGAACTTATATTTCCCCCAGCCTAGAGGTCACACTGCTGATATAAAAATAACTAAAGTATTTGAAATTTGGGGAGAAGACCCCTGCACTGGCAGAACCAGAGAGTATAATAATTTTTTTTTTTTTTTTAAATCTCATGCAGCATATCACGACATCATTTTGGCCACGGAAAGGAAAGTACTAGAATTTTCTTCCCTCACATCAAGCTGTATCATCCTATTTAGGATGGAAAGGGTGCAAACTACCCAAGGAATAATGCATGGGTTTGTGTGCTTCCCGGGAAGGAGGTGGTTGCTATGCCCAGGAGGGGTAGCACTTGCTCCCTTAGAGAAAACCGGTTCTTCTCATAAACCCTCTTGGATACGGACTTGTCCTAAATAGCCTACCTGAGGAAAGTTATGGGGCTAAATCCAGTATCTCTCTGTATCTGATAAGCAATCTGTCCCAATACCCACTTGCACAGTCTGAGGATACAAGGGAGCTTAGAATTCCTGCCAGCCTGGCGACTGGTACCCTGGAAATTGGGCAGAGTTATTGAAAGTGGTCACTTTCTGGCTGCTGAGGTCAATCTCACAGTCCTCCAACAGGATGCTTACCACTCAGTATCTGCTGCTAAGCCTAACGCACTGCCTTCCTTAAGGGAGATTCTGATGGAGCCCTGGAGTTTTCTGTGCACGTAGGTAGGATGAGGACACGTTCGCCACCACAAAACACCAGTGGGCAAAGGGGCATTTTTGCATTTAGATGAAGCGTTGGCGTTTGTCTAAAACAGGCAAACACAGTGTTTATAACTCTAACGATAGGCCTGGAAGGTTTGTTAAAACACAGATCGCTGGGCTCCCATTCTGAGTGTCTGATTCAGTAGGTCTGGCTTGGACCTTGAAAATTTGCATTTCTGGTACGTTCCTAGGTGCTGCTTCTCGGGGAACTGCATTTTGATGACCTCTGATAGACGGTATGCTTTGAGAGAACTGGGCCTTTTCTTCTTAAACATATTTCCACACTGAAGGTGCTGGAGCCTTTCCACATAATCCCTGATTTTTACTAACATGCTTAGGTCTGGAAAAATTGACTTAGAAATTGGTCTCCTGCAGAAAAAACCGAAAACCAAAAACGAATTCAAAGCAACGGCAAATTGCAAAATGGGGAGTGGCAAACATATTAATGAACCCGATTATATTCAAAAGGTTGGTGTATATGAAATTTTCTCCCCTACAACCCAGGAAAATAACTGCACTTTATTAATACAGAATAATCACATATTTACCTGCGCATGAGACTATCAACTCACTTTTTAATATAAAGAACATAATTATCACTGAAAAACAAAAATGTAGCAACAACATTATTTTTTAAGCATGGGTAATTTTCCTCTGGAAACTTGATATATATATATAGATAGATAGATAGATAGATAAATAGATAGGTATAAAACAGCAATTTTATATTACCCCCTTATACATTTAAACTGAACCCAATGCACTTCCCCCCATTTTGGAAACTGGAGGAGGTCTCTAAAGGAATTCCCACTGAAGTGTATTTTCACAATGTGCTAATTAAAACAGTGCAGTTGTTTCCCATTATCCATAGCAAACGTTTAAAAATAAGCTAAACAATCCTAAAGTAAATTAAATTGCTTACCTTTGAGCCTCGCTCATTAAAAATAATTTCAACATCTAAGATTTTACCAAATTGCTGCAAAGAAATAGAAATGTTTTATAAGCAAGAGAAATGGAGGACATCAGATTATGCACATTGGTAACTGAACCCCAAGTCCGAGTTTGTTTATTTGTTTTCTCTTTCAGTATTGGGGTGGACATCTTATGTTGTTTCATCCTTAGTGATGTGCTTGAACCAAGAGAAAGCACAAGCATACATATGATTTTTATTTTATTGGATACCCCACCAAGTGAGAGGTCATAATATGGGCCTGTGCAAAAAGTGTCATCAGGTGGTTAGTTCTCTTTTTCTTTCTTTCTCTCTCTCTCTCTCTTTTTAAAGATTTTATTTATTTATTTGACACACAGAGAGAGATCAAAAGTAGGCAGAGAGAGAGGGGGAAGCAGGCTCCCCGCTGAGCAGAGAGCCTGACGCGGGGCTTGATCCCAGGACCCTGAGATCATGACTTGAGCCAAAGGCAGAAGCTTAACCCACTGGGCCACCCAGGTGCCCTTCTCTTTTTCTTTCTTCTGGTGTGGACAGTTGCTTTCCCAGGCACTGAGCAGCAAAGATGAAAACTGGCTGGTGGAGAAACTGATTCTCAGAGCCTACTCCGCTAGCCACCAGCAGAAGCGGCCTTGATGATGGATTTTAATGGTAAAATGTCCACATGGCATCTGATGGTGAGGACGGTGGCCCGTGGCCCCCGTGTAAGCTACAGGAAGAGTCAGGCCATGTAAAGGAAATCCAGTATGAACAGATGAAAGCAAGACCCACCATGTGGACATCCCTCATAATGAAGACACCGGCAGAGTTGGGATTAGCCCTGAGGCTGAAATGTACTTCTCTCAAGATGATTCTTCATTTTGTTAAACAAACAGATAGATTTTAGACAATTAGCAGGAAGAGGCTCTGCAAGAAGTGAAAGCCACTCGACATATGTGAGCCTGGAAACAGGGTTTCAGATTACGAACGGGGCAGCCGGCTGAATTACAGATGCCTAGTTAAATTTAAATTTCAAATCTTTCAGGATAATTACATTCCCTGCAATATTTAAGACACTCTTATACTTAATAAAAATGTTATCTAAAATTCTAATTCAGCTATTGTCATCTTGTATTTTTTTTTATTTGCTCAGTCTTGTAGTCCTAGTGAGAAATGGCACATCAAGTAATTTGTGATACACGCCTTAAAAATAAGGGAACATGGACCCTTGAAACCAGAAGCATCTGATAGTCCAAGGTCCTTTGCCCCTGATATTGGAGTCCTCTCCTTTTTCTCAGATTGCATGAAATACCATGGGTGGGTGTCCTAACAGTGTGTGACGTGGCCCAGGAAAACTATGAGGTGAATTTCACCCTGATGCACAATGAGGGCAAGCGCTCATTTCAGTGATTAAAAAGTAAACAGAATCACATGAAGGAATATGTCCATTCTCCTTTTCCTTTATTTTGAGCTTTTGCATTATTCTGTTTGCCTCTGCAGCATGGATTTTTTTTTTTTTTTAATCTTTTATTGCCTGAGGAGAGTCTGTGTTCTGTCTCTCTCCCCCAGATGGAGAGCAGTAGGCAGCCTCCATGCGGCAGAGGCCAGAGTGGTTGGGAGGGACAGAAAAGGAACAAATGGTTAGAACACAGAGAACCAGAGGCAGCCCCCCTCACCACTGAGCTTCAGTCATGACATATGGGGTGGGGAGGACCCTGAGAGTAAGTGCTAAGAGGGTCCTACTAAGATTTGAGAAAAAAAATATTTGAAACAGAGAGAAGCTGTCCTCTGGAATAAAACTAGCTTTCTTGGAATGACAGGGGGAGAAAAAATGAGGCACACTCCAGTTGAAGAAAAATAGCTCAAAACCTTGAAACAAAAGTTGCTCTGACCTAGGAGAAAAAAGAAACCCAAAGCTAAGTCATGGAAATGTGCCCATCCTTCAGAATACGGACGCGGTCAGGGGACTGCGGATTGAATCGGTCTTGTCGAGTGGATGGACGTGCTTTTCATCTTCCCAGAGACAGAGAAGGGCAGGAAGAAACGAAGCAGCCCAGCTCCGAGAGGACAGGGCAGGGCTACACTGCCAGCGGGTATGATGCAAACACCAAGAAACTTGCAGCCAACTCACCCTGCCGTTTGTGGACCCTCTAATGTCCTTTGGGTCAAGAGAATATTCTTCTACAGAGCATTTTCAGTGCCCTAGATTTGGGCAGAGAAAGTCGTTAAAAACAGGAGGAGAAAACTTTCCGATTTGGGAAATGGGGGATTTGCTGTTGAAAGGTGAACGGAATTTCATAGTAAAAACTCCAACATGGGAAGTCCTCAGAAGCAGTGATTTCGATAGAACCTCCTTACAATATTCAGTCCACGTCGATGCTATCACATTTATTTTGGGCCTAAGAGCATGAGAGCACACATTTATGAACAGGGAAGCTTGAGAAGGACTCCCCCAAACCACGAAGCCAATGTTACCTCTGGAACATTCTCTAAGCAGGCAACGCGACAACACTCCCTTTAAAACAAGATCTTGGTTGAGACAGAACCAACCTATCAAGAAGTAATCCTAGCATGTGTCATTCCCTAAATGAAACAATGACACCATATGCCCCGAAATGGTCTCGAATGTTTGCCTCTCGGCAGTTGCCACTGGGTGGATGCTTCCCAGAGCCAAGAAAACGAGCAGTGAGAACGCTGCTATGAGCCCCACTCCTAAGACAGTTGTGTACTATATTTATAGTATCAACAGTTTAATTGGGAAGTTTGGTACTAATGATGTAAACACAGCTGGCACATGTTCAGTCTAAACAGACATGACTCGCAGACTTAACTTGTATTACTTTGCTCAACGCCCGTGTGCAGCCGTGTTCGACAATGTCCCAGAATGCACGCAAGGTGTCTTGGCAGCGGTTTCGAGAATAAAATCCGGAGGCTTCTAGGCACACACTGGGGCAAATACATGCCAGGCATTTTGAGACATTCTCAGATCAAATAATGTTTCTCTGAAAAACTGTGGATGATGTTCAGCAGATACAGCATAAAATATGAAAGTAAAGGTTAGTTCAAAGAGCGCACACAGAGGTGAAGAAAAGGCATCATCTCAGTTTTCATAGGGTTGGCTTCCTGTTTGGAATGCAGAGATGGGAGGCACCAAGCCAGGTCCAAAAAAAAAAAAAAGGAATGCTTCACTTAGTATAAACAGCACAGTGCATAGAATTTGGCATTAATGCCAAAGGTGCAGGTGTCTCTATGTTATTCCTGAAAAGGTGATCATGAAGTCTTCTTTTGTATGTTCTGGAAGTCATGTGGTCTGTTTTGGGTTGACAGTCATGAGTGACTTCGTGGTCTGTTTTGGGGTGACAGTAATGAGTGACTTCTGTAGATCTTCTTCATGTCTAGAGGGTCTGTATCAAAAGCAAGGCTGTGACATCAACAAGGGTGTTGTGTAAATTTGAATCTTGTGCTCATGAGCCACTACTTCTGAAAACAGTACTATAATGCAATGTGTCGTGTCAGTGGTCTGGATATAGCATAGGCACCTCTTTCACCCCAAACCCAGATACGTGTGAATTTTAAACATGAGGTTAAAGAACCATTCTGTCCAAGAGCAAGCCATTCTATTCAATCTGGTGGACATTCACCCACATTCCTTCCATGGGATCATTAAGACTTCAAACATAAAGGACGCCCACCCTCGTGAATGCTCCCTGAAAATGAGGACAGAGCTCAAGAAGGAAGTTGTCAGGCCAGAACCAACATTTCTTTCAGGGAAACATCCAGAACCAATGCCCTTGATCTGTTCACTCACGCCCCAACTGAGGTTGTAAAAAGACTCTGGCACCACTGTGGGCACGTAACTTCTTGATCAAGGAATGTTCCGTCTTGATAGGAAGGAAGGAAGGAAGGAAGGAAGGAAGGAAGGAAGGAAGGAAGGAAGGAAAGAAAATCTATGCATAGTTAGAAAATTTAATGCCAAGCACTAGAACAAATGCTTCCAAGGGAGGAAGCCCTGAAGAACATGGTGGGAGATGGGTAACCAGAATCCCAGTGAACATGTCCTGAAGCCACGAATGAAAAACAAAATGTGAGGCACCTGCGGTGACCATGAGGCCTGCAGAAATTGCAAACTTCACAGCTGAATTATTAATAGTTCCAAAAGTTGTCAGGAACACGGCTAGGTTTTAGGCAGTTGGAGAAAGAAGCTGCCTTTTTTGTTTGGTTTTGGTTTGGGTTTCAAATCCCCATGGCCGCCTTTAACAAAAGAGACAAAGGAGAAAAACACAAAAATCTTCGAGAGGGTGTTTCTCTGTAATCACCACCGCCCCCCATCCCCCCTCCCCCGTTCCCCTGCTAGCCGCAGCCAAAGTGAAGAGGCAATAGCAAAATAAGGCAATATAAAGAGAGAAGAGATCTCATGTCCAAATGATTTGGAAAGGACCTAATTGGAATCAAAATGTCATTTCTTACAGTAAGTAAGACCTACAGGAAGAAACCACACTTGGTTTTCTCAACCGGAGTGTAGGGAACCAACCCGAATGTTTACAGATGCCTTTCAGTTCGGCTCATGCAACTAAGTGTATCAGATAACCACAGTGGGATTGCCACCGCCAATGTTTGGCTGGGAAGAACAGATTTTTTCGTATTTAAATTCCGTTTCTTCAGAACAGTGGTCATAAACCAAGAAGGCCTCAGCATTATACAAAGAATTCAGGAATCTATATGTGCCCCAAATTTTTAGAGCTGAAACTCATTAAAAAAAAAAAAAAACCTTGCATACTTTTAAAAAGAACACAGATGCTGTTTGTGATGAACGAAATTAATTTCAATATTACTGAATGTATGCCACGTTTTCTTAATTGATACTGAGCGTATCTATCATCTTGTCAAGTCAACGTTTTGTCAGTTGCTTAGGAACGTTGACTTTTACAAAAACTGGCTCTGAAACCAGTGGATTTTGATTATAGTTTGATAACTGGGTCGTATGTTCAGTCTTTGGCAAGACCTCGCTCTGCATCACTTGCCCTCGCCCTATAAGAACAGAGGGGCTCAGATATCCGTGCAAGCAGGATGCTGTCTTTGGGAGTTCCAACTGCGGATTATTTCCAATACCTCTCTGACTTGGCTGTGTAGCCCTCCGGTGACTTTCAAGATAACCGAGAAGACCAGGGAGGGGAGAGCGCCATCGGGTTGGGAGCTGGGGTGGGTTGCCGTGAGTGACACCATAAAAGAGCACCGAGGTGATCATTAAGAGGGCCAGATTCAAAGCCAAGCTCCCAGTGACACCTGACGAGGAAAGATGGACCACGGAGCAAGACTTTCTAACCTGACGTGGCAAAAGGAATCTAATTCCTCTGGCTGCCCATCATTCAAACCTGGTCTCACTGCTTTATACACACTTAACCTCCACTTTCACTTTGAATGCTTTGCACTTTTCAAAGTCATCTTTGACCTGAGAGTGCCCGAGGGTATCTCTACTCTGCAAGAAGTTAGAGGGCTCAACTCAAGGTTATTACCAAACGAGAGAGATAAAAGTGCAGAAGCTGACCTTTTCTTCTGAAATGTCAGGATTCGAGTCTGGGTATCTGAATATTAGGACGCTAGCTCTGCCTTTGTGTCAGATATGGATCTGATAAACACCATGCATGGTAAAGAAAGAGAAGGTACACGCGAGCTAACCCCACAATTGCAGCGTCACGAACCAGAGCTCCCCCTTGCATCAGGGGAATGAGATCTCCTTGGCCCAGGGTTCGGCATTAAAAGTTTGGCCTCTTCTTATTGCTTCTGTAACATTTGCATCCAACCACCAACTCTTAGAACAATCTCCAGGCGGCCAACCTTTCCTCTAAGTCAAATGCTAAGGATGTAGCTCTGTTCACGGAATCCGCAGACACCTCCCGTCAATGCTGGGATGGTTGTCATGGGCAAATCGGCTCACTACGTTTGCAAAAAACTAAAAAAAAAGAAACAAAACAAAACAAAACAAACAAAACTACTAAGGGTATCTAAGCCCTGTCAGAGTTTTGTCCTTCAGAGCCCAGGACGTGGTTAACTCATTCCTTCTGAAGGTGGACAGTGCAAGGCTTCATCCAGAAAAAGAATCCGAGTAATCATACCCCATGAGGAAGCAACCTTAACATCTATTTTCTCTGTGTTGACGGTGGCTTCTGCCCTGATCTGTGTTTCAATCATGGTAGCCGGGCAAGGCTGTCATCAGTGGCAGAGAACATCACAAGAAGAGAGTGTATACGGCAGGGCGCAAGTCAGACTTAAGAAATCTCTAGCTTCCGCTGTTTTGCTTTTTGAAGAAGCTTTATGCAGAAGTCATAATTCTCTAAAGCTGCCTGAAATCCAAGTGCACAGTGCCTGGGAAAGAGTGAGGTGTGCAGGAGCATATCATGATAACTTTGGCAGCTACGAAAGAGAGAAGGATACAAAATGTTTATTTTGGCCGTGACACGGGGTCCCGGGGTCCCGGCCACTTGATCTGGGATCATCAGTGGGCTTCTTTCAGTGCTAGTTTATCTGGGAACTCATCTGCCTTGTGATTTTCCAGTTACTAATGAGAAGAAGACCATTTGGCAAAGCAGGACCATGCTGAACCTATACAAAGATATTTAGACTAAAATCATAAGGAGACTCTGGCCACAATATACCCACAGACTAGGATCTAAAATGTCTTTCTCTTCCCACTATGTAAACATCTCACCTTCATGTTATAAATACCAAGAACTTACACGAGGAGGGAAGGGCTCTGGGGACCCCAGCGCGGACACCGCACAGGGGAAACGCACTACTTACACCAAACATTTGTCGGAGGTCGGGATCCCGGAACCTGAAGGGGATGTTGGAGACGTGCAGCCGCTTGGGCTGGGACTTGTTTTCTGTGTTTTCGGAAGGTTGTGTCTGGGGCTGGCCATCCGTTGGTGCCGCGTCATCTGTCTGCTAAAAGGACAAGAGTAAAGAGGCTCTGAGTGGACCTGTGCGCTCTTTCCAAAGTGCTTTAGCTTCCCCGAAATGGTAGGAAAATGCTGGAACAAAGGAGCAAGGACAAGAAAGGAGCTGCTGGGTCATCTGTCCATTCATTCAACAAGTATGTATTGAACATTCCTGAGAGCCCAAGGTAGATTGGGATTCAGCAGTGAGAATGCAGACAAGCTCTGCCTCCATGGAGTGTAATTCTTACAGGGGGTGTGTGGGGAGGAGGGAGTAAGCTCATTAATAAATAAATACGGAACTGGTAGAAGGAGAGCATCATGGAGGAAAATAAAACAAGGGGAGGGGTAGTTGGAGGTGTTGGAGGTGCGGAGGTGTTGGGGAGTTTTAGCAGGCAATCAGAGAAAACCTCATCATTAAAGGTAGGAGAGAGTGTATCCCTTAACCAAAGGGGTCCAAAATCTTAAGATACGCCTGCATAATTATTGCAGCTGTCCAGATAAAACATTAGCAAATGTAGTAAAACATCGGAGAAGGCTGTCTGGTGTTCTGCAGTCCAAGTAACCATCCAACTGACTTAATTTTTTTTTAAGATTTTACTTTCTCATTTCTTGGTTGGGCAGGCCTGTGATGTCTATTACAGCTGACCCCGTGTGGCTATTTAAATTTGAATGAATTAAAATTAAGTAAAATGTAAACTCCAGTTTTTCCTTCACACTAGCCACATTTCAAGTAGTCCATGGCCACCTATGGCTAGTGGTTTCCATGTTGGACAACGTGGATCTAGAACATCTCCAGAACGTTCTACGGACTATATTGGTGTCGATAAAGTCATGCTGTTAGCATAACTCATTACTCTGCTTCCCACTCTTGCCAAAACAAAATCCCGGACAACACAATATTGTATCGGCACATATACAGGCAGGAGAGTCACATTAACGCTTGGTATCATTACAGCCATTCCCATACTCTTGGCTCTAGAGATGCTTCTGGATACTTTCTCTGCAATTAGCGTCTATCGCCTCTGGGTGGCAGTTGATGCCACCCACATCAGTTACTGTCTTCTCCAAAACCATAATGGAAAGCCTGTGTGGAAGCCCAACAAATCTGTGAGGGAAGAATCAGCCTCACCTACTTTTAAATGATTTAGAAGCCTGTAACTGGGACAAAACTATCCATGCAATCGGGCAGGAATAAGATAATAAAGACATAGAGGAGACAAGTGAAAAAAATATATATATATGACATGTTTTTCATATATAAAAATGTTTTATATATGCATATAAATACTTTATATAATACATATACCACAATAACATGGCCGTAACTAGTGACTTTCTCCCCAATCCTTGTGTTTGTTTATTTATTTATTTATTTTTTAAAGATTTTATTTATTTATTTGACAGAGAGAGATCACAGTAGACAGAGAGGCAGGCAGAGAGAGAGAGAGGGAAGCAGGCTCCCTGCTGAGCAGAGAGCCCGATGTGGGTCTCCATCCCAGGACCCTGAGATCATACCTGAGCCGAAGGCAGCGGCTTAGCCCACTGAGCCACCCAGGCGCCCAATCCTTGTGTTTATTGACAGACTTCTTCTTCATTCGCCTTCCTAATACCCCCTGAATAGCATTTTGAAGTTGAGACCTCGCAAAAGTTGGTAGACTACTCTTCCAAGCTGGTTTTGTATCAAAACCGCTTTCGGAAGACCTCTGCAAGTCTGAGGTGCTACGTCATGGTAGCCCCAATGCTTCCCTTGGTCATTTTGTCCGTGCTATTGGAGGGGAATAAGGAGAAGCATGGGGACGGTCTTCTAATCTGGAAAATGAGTAATAATCATAATAGTGCACCCCTTCCAAGGCTCTGTGGAGACTGAATGCAGCAATACAGGCCAATCTGGCAGAGTTCTTGGGACATGAACTCAATAAATGGAAGGCAGTGAGTTTTTTAGAGTGATGGTGACTTTTCCTTAAAATGTCAAAATCAAGGAGAGAGAAAGCCTCTCTGAGGAAAGGAAAGGTTCTCATTTGCTTGTTAGGCACGTTTTTCCTGAGCAACTACTATATATTGGACATACAGGATAGTCCTCCCAGCACACGCTGTTCCTAGTTCAGTTTAAGAGAAAGAATAAGGAAAGAGCTAGTGGTGAGGCTGGGGTCAGAGTCAGTCACAGAGGGCTGAGTAAACTGAAATTAGGGACATGCCACACAGCTGGACGTTCTGGGAGCCCTGCCAGTTCTGGAGGTTAGGTTTTTGGTGGGAGATTTCTAACAGAAGAGACGAAGGGGGCTGATGCTGTACCAGCAGAGGGCAAGGCACAGGCAAAGACGCAGAGGTGATACCGGGTTCTGGATTCAGGGGAGTACATGGGCCCCTTCGTGTCAAAGTCAGCGGGCAGGAAGGACAGATGATAAAAACTAAGAGGACCCACTTACAGATCATCCTGGGCTGTGGTGGGACTGGCACCCAGCATCGGAGCTGAGCCATGGCCACCAAATGGGAAATGCAGGCCGAGCCTCTGACTGAGCAGGTAAAGGCATTACGAGTGTATCAATCAAGTCATGAACGAAGGATGAATGAATGGTCCACTTTGTGTTTTCAGGGAATAGTCGAATACAATATTATAACACCCAGGCCCAAACCAGCAGGGAACTGTGTTTTCTCTGCTGGTAACATGACCCTTGGTTATACAACCAAGACCCAGAAATGTCCTTGAACCATGCCTTTGGGGTCATGTCCTCTGACCTAAGACCCTAAACTTGCAGAGACAGCGGATGAGATCCCAGCTTAAAGTCCATTTCTTCCCTCCGATTAGAAGTTGCTGTTCAAATGCAAATTAAAACAAGCTCCTTCTCATCCCAAGAAAGAAACTTAGATTTGGATTTGTACATAACTGCTGGATGTTTCAGCTTAATAAACCTAATTAGGAATTACAGAGATTATGATTAAACATATTAAATGATTAATAGCATTATGCCGCTCATGTGAAAATTAAAATTAATCATCTTTAGTCAAACAGGACTTTGGAGAAATCTCTGCGTTGTTTCCTTTGATAAAAACATACAACGCTCAATTAATCATTTTGTAGTGCGGGCATGTGTACAAAAGCTCATAAATTGTTATGTCGGAATACCTGTGTATTAAAAGTAATTTTTAAAGATAACACGTAAAATGGAAAACAAACCCAAAGCATTTCCGACGTTGCGGGTAAATGGAGAGGAGAGGGCAGGGGAGCACGTTAGGGTCCAGAGGCTGACTCCGGAGCCTGGGGCACAGCAGGGGTGAGGATCAGAAATGTGCTCACTGACTCTGATATCAGGGCGAGAGCATTCCCCTTCTCATTTTCTGGGAACTGTCAGGGAAAATATATTCAGGACAACCCTGAGTTTTAGGTCCCTATATTAGTCTGCTAAGAAATTACCACAAACACGGTGGCTAAAAGCAATGGAAATGGACTCCTTCACGGTTGTGGAGACTGGAGGCTACAGTGAGGGCACTGTCAGGACCTCACTCCTTCTGGAGGTTCCAGGGGAGAGCCCACATTTGCCTCTTTGAGCTTCTGGTGACCTCTTGGCTTAAAGCTACACTCCCCCAATCTCTCCACGTTCTCCACGTGTCTCCACGTTCATATGGCTTTCTTCTCTCTGTGCATCTGGGACTCATATCTCCCTCTGCCTTTTTCTTCTTATAAGGATTTAAAGCTCACCCTGGATCTTGTCTTGGGATGCTTGATTACATCCACAAGGACCCTCTGTCCAAATAAGGTCATAATCATGGGTTTATGGAGAATGGGATGTGAACATGTGTTTTGAAGGTCACATTCAACACGCTGTAATCTTCTTCTAAACAAGCAAACCGGAAGTGCACGTAGAAGAAGTAGCTGTTAACAGGAAGTGGATGCATCTTCTACCACCAAGGGAAAGGGCTGGTCTGACCCCCGCTCTAGAAGAAGAGAGAATGTCCCTGTCGGAGTTGTCCCAGGCTCCCCATCTGTCATGCTGGGAACTTTGATGAGTTGTCTAAAGAGAGATTTGAGTCTTCCCTTCACCCTGGCCCAGGCTCTCGGGCTGCCTTTGTGCACCTCCCCCTGGATGTGATGATCCCCTTCAGCTGGGCCAAGAGGTGCTCCACTGGCCTCCTGAAAGGCATTCAATACCCTAAAAACAAGGTTAGTTCTGCAGGTTCCCTGAGCCTAGCCCTGTAGCTCACACAGATGGACAAGCAGTCACAGCATCCCCGAGAAGGTCGGTGAAGCTTATGGCAAAGGCACGGCATGAAATTTCTAAAGACAAAAATAAAATCATGTGAAAAAGCTGAGAAAGTTGCTAAGAGAATTGCACATCTAGGAGGCATATCCCCGAAAAGCAGGGGCTACCTGGTTGGTAGTTACATCCCTCAAGGCTGGTACGTGTTAAGGCTTATTTGGAATTAACGGCTGGTAGAAGAACCTTGATTTATCCGTGTCTGATTCTTTTAAAGTATCATATTTGGCTCTAAAAGTGGGACCCAGCTGAATTGGAAAGATGCCCCATAACCATGTTTGGGAGATCAGATGGTAGCACATAAAGACCAAGCAAATTGCTCCTAGTCTGCTCACTCACTAGAGGTGGAAGTAGAATGGCCACCTTCCCTCTCAGAACCCTCCAGTCCAGACCCCCATCCTGGGCTGCAAGGTTCACTACGCTCTGGCCCGGACCCCCTTGTTTCCTGAGTTTCCTGCTCCTTACTCAAAAGCCACCTGGCTCCTTCCATGCACGCAGCATGCTCCCTCCTTGGGCTTCATGCCTGTTCTTCCTTTGCCTGGAAAATTCTCTCCCCAGATGCCCATATGGCTGCCCCCTTCTTCCCAGCTCTCTGCCCAGACGGCACCCACTGGAGAAGCCCTCACTGGCCCCGTTATCTAAAGCTTCTGCATCTCTTGTCTCCTTGCTCGTTCACTTTTTTCATAGCACCTATCACTTCTCGCCTTTGTATTAGATGCTTCTGTTAGTTTCTATGGTGTTTCTTTGTCTCCTCCGCCAGGATGTGAAATCCATGAGGACAGAGACTGGGTGAGTTTCTATCCACACTGGTCTGTCCCTATCCCCAGAGCCATTTTTCAGCACCGAAATGTGGACATTGGGGCTGGTTAAGTCCTCGATATGGGACTGTCCAGTCCTCCGTAAAATGGACACCCCTGGCCTCCACCTACTGTATGGCAGTGGGACAACCCAAACTGTCTTCTGGGGTTCAGATGTTCCCTGAGGGGGCAAAACTGCACTGACTGGAACCATGAGCCGGAGCACATGTCAAGTTCTTGGCAAGTACCTGTGGCTTTTGCTACAAGTGAGTTGCATGAACGCCACCTTCATGGCTCTTGGTCTTAGTTTGCATATGGGTGTCCTGAACCCTTCAGAGTGGGATAATGGAAGCAAAGTCTTGTGACAGTTAGGTCCTGTGAATGAACAGGGGTCACGTACCATTACTATTATCGGTGGCGCGAATAACCATCTCGGGGATCATGGATACTGACGACTCCGAGAGACCACCTTCCCACCACGCAGCCAGGGTCGCAGGACCCCACGTGAATGGAAAGTCCATTCACCTCAAGAGGTGGGTTTCCAGGCAGCGCTTGGCACAGGTTCCCCAATAAGCTCATTAGGGCGGCAAGGCCAGCTTGTGCTCTGGCCCAGTTCGAAGGCCATATTAGGAGGCAGGATGTGTGCCGCAGAATTTTTCCTAATAAACAAACTCCCCAGATATCGGTGCAGGTTATAAATGTTAAGAAAACACCACCGGCACTTTAATCTCCTGAAGATCACTTAGTGCTTCCGCAAAGACCTTAATAAAGAACCGCGGGGCTCCCTCTGCTATAATCGTTCCTAATTCAATGAATAGCTCTGAGCAACCCAAGGCTAATCCTGGTGAAATTGGATTTTGATATCGACCAATCCAGGGATGACTGCTGGAGAGAATCCGCATAGTTTCGTATGTGTCTTTGAGAGTCTGGCCCCGCCTCTATCTCCCCTCCAAGCCAACGGGGCATTGCTGAGTTCACCTGGGTGCCATCTTCCGGGATGACCAGGTACCTCGGGAGTACAGGCAAGAGATATCTGTAGCTGGATGTCTCTGAGCTAAACTTCTGTCACATACCAGCCCAGTTCCTTAAACCCTTCTGAGCCAGTCACTTGAGACACAAGTAGGGATCAAAGATCCCATCACAGTACTGTCTGTGGTCCCAGGCTGCTGGAGGCAACACAGGTGACTATTGCAAGGACGGATGAGTAAAATGTGGTGATGCCGTCCGCAGAAATCAGAGTTCAGGGAGAAATCAGAGAATTGGAGGCACAGGGCTAAGCGCCTGTAGTGGGGGAGACATCCATAAGAAATAAAACGGGAACTGTACCAAATTATATTTTGCCACCCCAAAATATGCCTCTTTGGCATAAGGTTATTTTGGGATGATTATTTTTGAGAAACAGCAGACACAGGAGAAGCTCTGAAAAGTGTAGACGTTACCCTTCACAAAAGAGAAATTTACATTTTTAAGGAAACTCTCCATTTGTAGGGGTGTCTCCCTTTTGGAGGTAGCAAGAAAATAAAGTCCCTAAATTTCTAGAAACGCTTCCAAAGAGGAGACAATGACCTCGATCTAGAACAACCTCATGCTTCTTTATTGCTCTTTTCCTGATAAGCCCCCCATCGCTCACTCCCCTGCCTACTGTACATCTTCTTTTTTTTTTTTTTTAAGATTTTATTTATTTATCTGACAGAGATCACAAGTAGGCAGAGAGGCAGGCAGAGAGAAAGAGGGAAGCAGGTTCCCTGCTGAGCAGAGAGCCCAATGCGGGGCTCCATCCCAGGACCCTGAGATCATGACCGGAGCTGAAGGCAGAGGCTTTAACCCACTGAGCCACCTAGGCACCCCTGCACATCTTGTCTTTAGCTGGAGATGGTGTTTAAGCTGGTGGCTTGGGCCATTCCTGGGAATTATTCAGTCTTTCCTGGGTGGGTCCCATGGCTACAGAAGGTAAACATGTTATTCGGGTCCTGTTTTTCTTGTCCCCTGTTATCTCTCTTTTATCTTGGGGGGTTTTAGCCAAGAACCTAGAAGAACAGGGGGAAAATTATTTTTCCTCCCTTGCATGATGGAAATTAAAAATACACGTATTCACAACACAGCACTGGATATAGTTCAAGGACCTTGGTCATGTACTTTAGAGCAGTCTCATTTGATAAAATAAAATAGGAGCCACACACATAATCTTAAAATTTCTAGAAGCCACATTTCAAAAAAGGAAAAAGAAACATGGGATTAACTTTAAGGATATATTTATTTTAAGCCAATTTATCTAAACTATTATTTCAATGTGTAAGTAGTGTAGATGATATTTTAAATTCCTTTTCCCCCTCCCTAGGTCTTTGAGATCTTGTATATAATTTGTACCCAGGGCTCATCATCTCAATATAGATACTACATTTCATTGGAAATACCTGATCTATATGTAGACTTTGAAAAATGGTCAAGATTTTCAAAACACACCTAAAAGGTTTTTAGTAACTACCTGAGTCAATGTCAGTGTTTAAATATTAATTAAAGTTGAGTTTAATTAAAAATTCAGTTCCTGCATCATACCAGCCATGGGCTTCACAGATTCTTGCGGCTGGCAGTATAATAATGGTCCCTTCGAATTGTTAGGTTCCTAATCCCTGAACCTCTGCCTATGAAGTTCCCAGACTCCCTGAAGGATACACAGACATCCACGGGCCCCCACTGCAGCGTGAGGCCATTCGCCTCTCCTCTATCCTGAGCTGACATATTTGATGCCCAATACTACCGTCCACAGGTTGCTGATGAGCTCAGTGCAGAACTGGTGAATGGGCCTGGAATCGGGTATTGAATATAAAACCGTGCTGAGGTCCTACATGTCCCTGGTATCCTGTGAAGTGTTTTTCACACCTTGTCCCACTGATCACCATAACAATTTGAAAAAATGGAAGCTCAGAGACGTTAAGGCCCCTATCCAAAGTCACGCAGCTAGGAGACGGCAGGGCCACAAAAGCACCAAAGATACTTAACTCCATGTTCTGGATTCCATATTTTGGCCCTCAGTGGCCTCTCAAGGTCAAGGTGAAGTCTAAAGACTGCTCAGCCCTAGAGGGCAACCGCCAAGCACTTGCACAGAGGAGTGAAACTTGGGGGAGTTCTCACCGTCTGTGTCCTCAGTCGGGGCAGGAACCAGAGTGATGAGCTCTGTGAACAGGGCCCTATCACAACCAACCAGCCCAAATCGAACCAACCCAGGCATCAGATGCTCCAGACGCTTCCTCTGAGTACCTGGAGTCCTGGGCTCTCCTCTCTTGGGCCCTTATTAACCATATATATTTTTTGTTATCAGATTACTGACTTCTCTGTCCTACTAGCACATGAACATCCCAGAGACAAACGCTATATGGAATCACGTTGGAAGCTCTTAACTGTGGCACAAATATTTACTGTGTCATTCCAGGAAAGAGGTTTAGGTCCAGCTTCTTATTCTCCTCCATGAGCATCCCCAATTCTGCCACAAGGGTGTCGAAACCCACTGCCCAAGACAGGATGCTAACAAGCACAATTTCTTCCCAGCACAGCCCAGTGAATATGCAGCATCCCCCCTCTCCTCCGGGCTTCCTCCCCTCCATGCCCAAAGCGCTTAACAGTGATAAATAAAAAGTGTCCTTTAGAATAGCCAGCTGCTTCTTCCTCCTCTACCAATCAAGTTATTTCTCGGAGAGAAAAGCCTGTGAGTGTCTTCAAGGCATTATTTGATTAAGTTGACAATATTATGTGAGCGATGGTTGAGTACCCACTGCGATGTACTTTGGACCAAATTGATTTGTGTAACGAACACTTGCTCTGTCTCTTCTTGCAGCCTGAATAGTGGTCTTGATTTAGCCAGTAATGCTGGGCGCCTAGTGAATTTACAGGGTCCACAGTCCCTCTCTCTCAATCTGGAGCGGAGAGCAGGAGCTAAGAGCATGGAGTGGCATAATTCAATACATTGTACTATAAGCTCAGAAAATAATATCACAGAGCTCTGCAATATACCTATTTGATTTGATTTGTAAACCTGATAAAAAAGCAATCGAGAAAAGTTCAGGGGGAAAATATATATGTTCTAAGCAAAAATGTAACGATATTGAATGTGTACAAAGAACCAAAGTACTGGGCGGGGAGGGGAGAAAATCATGCATACTAAATCAACTCCATGCCCCGCGTTAGACAATATTGCACATTCTCCATTTAAAATGAAGCAAGATGGTGCGAAGTTATTTTCCATTAAAAATAATAATAATGGCAAGCCCGGGGAATGTGAATTAAAACCCACGTCTCCGGTATTCTCACAATCCTACTTCAAAACGGGGCTGGTGCAGATTCCCTCAGCTCCCTGCTTTCTCATTTTAGCTCTGTAGGCAAACAAATAAGTTAATCACACAGCTTTGGATGTAGTTAATGCCTCCTTCCTAGCTCGGCGGGGCGGATTCCACAGCCAGGTGACACAGATTTAAGAAACTCATCACATTTCCCTCAACCCGAATAAATTCAATGCTCTGCCGGAATGATGAAATTCTTCAGAACGGAGAAGTGCCGCAGGACACAGAAGGGCTGACTCCAAATTCTCTTGCTATTTTTTTTTTTTTTTTCACTCTTTGAAAGTGTAGGATGAGCCTACAAGAGGCCACGTGTTCAACACATCAGTAAAGGTGACGGGTGACAGAGGCATCTGTATGAGCACGCTTGAACTGCTAAAACAAAATGCGGCAGACCGGGTGGCTTCAACCACAGATGTTTATTTCTCCAGGTTCCGGAGGCTGGTAAGTCCGAGATCAAGGTCTCAGTGTATACGGTTCCTGGTGTGCCCTCTCTTCCAGGCAACCTCCCTGAGTCTTCACGTGGTGGAGGGATAATACTCTCTCTCTTCTTCCTCTTTCTGTAAGGACACTGATTCCAACAGGAGGACCCTGCCCTCATGACTTCATCTAACTCTAACTACTTCCCAAAGTCCCCAATTCCAAATGCCATCTTATGGGCCTTAAGGGTTCAACATGAAAGCGGAGTGGGACACAATTCAGTTTACTGCAGTGTCATTGAGGCAGAGCCTGCAAACACCCGGGGATGAAGTGTTTTGTCCTGGGGGGAGAAAGGAGTTTCACTGGGCTTGAAACCAGGTGCTCTCTTATCATTCAAAAATATATTTATTGAGCACCTAATATATGTATCAATTTCTGGCAATATAGCAGATGGGGTTGGGAGTTGGGGTCTGCTTATCAGAGGACAGGAAGAGCTATAGGAAGGAATAGCTATAGGGCTATAGGAAGGGCTCTTTCTCTCCTTTGCCATGCTTAAAGTTTCAGTTTTCAGTTCCAGGACCGAGGTGTTGAAAATAACTACCTCTACTAATAATAACAGCAACAAACACTTGCAGACTCTGGAACAAGTGATCTGGGTTTGAATTCCAGCTCTACCACTTCCCCACTGTGTGACCTTGAGCAGGTTACTTAACCTCTCTGGGCTTCGTTTCTTTCATCCAGAAACTAGAAATATCATTAGCACCTACCCCACGAGTCAGTACACGTAAGTGCCCTTCCTAGACCACAATGACAATGACGACCAATATCTAGAACAGTGTCTGACACCTGGTAGCCACTTAATAAACATTGGCGGAATGATTAGCACTCTGTTAAGCTCTTTGCATACATTATATTTCATTGCATCACCTGATGACTCAGAGAAGAAGATTCTATCATTTGTCCCCAACCTATGACAAAGGAACTTCCATTTCGAGGGGCTAAGAGCTGCTTCAGGATGCTAGGTCAGTACCTAGTGGGAGGCCTTATGGGAGAATGGTTGAGAGCCCAGGCCCTGCCCTCTCCTGAGGCAAATCCCTTAATGACATCTAAAGAAGATGGGGTAGCTTTCTGGCCATGTGGTTATTAAAAACTCAGGCCAGTCCATTTTAAAGCTTCGAAAGGCAATTCTCTGCCAATTGCGACAGACCCAAGTCCTGACAGACCTGCCTCGGGGCGGGGGGCATTTCCTGCCTCCGCGCCCCCCTTGTTCAGGGCTTCGCACTGTCTAGGAGAGGGGCCGCCTCTGGGACCCTCTTCCTCCTTCTCTTCTTAGGTCTTGCCTTTTTGGAGTTGGGGGGCCGGGGAAGAGACCGAGGAGGCAGAGGGCATTCAAAGAAACGAGATGCTTCTTGGTGGTGAGAAGCAAGCGCCTCTCTCTGCTTTCTCTCTCATTCTACTGGAGCTTGTGTGCCCCTGGTGGCTTCTGGGGATGAGTGGGGAGTGGGGAGCAGGGGTGTTGGTATGCTTGAGTTGCTTGGGTCCTCCACAGCTGCTGAGGGTCCTGGATCTTCACGGTCAGTGTGCAATGCTGCCCAGTGTCTTTTTAGGTCGGGGTCCCTCCTTCAGCACTGGTTTCCTGAACATCCTGAGAACTCCTTCCCTGTTCTCTGAATGTCAGGCTGTCCCAGGAGCCAGGGGAGATGGCGGGAGCCCTAACACATTCTCCATGACAGGTCTTTCCCTTCCTGCTGTTTTGGACCATGCCAGTGACCTTCCTCGTTGATAAATCCCCAGATAAGAAGCAGGCACAGGCCTCTGTGTTAATCAAATCCCTGCACCCAACTAATGTAAGGAACATGTCAAATTCTCCCAAAAACTCTGCACTGCCTTCTGCTTTGATGGCATTATTAAGACGAGCCTGCCCATTCTCCAGCTTAGCGAGCATCCCCCTGAAGGAGCTGGCGGCTTCCGCTTCTTGCTGCCAACCCACTCTGCCTCTCCAGGAGTGACTCTCTTGAAGATTTATCCTCATCTCACCTTGGCCTCCTGGTTTTTCTCAAACCCTTCGCACTCAGAAATCAAGGCCAGTTTAAATGTCGATTTAAGAAGGAACAATGTTGATATTTTGTATCGAATCCTCAAATCCGCCTAGCTAAAAGATTATTCCCCTCCTAACATATTATGCAAGATTTAATTTAACCAAATGGCAAATCTATACGTTATGCAAATTTTCTAGGCCTAAGAAAATTGCTGAATGCACAAGTCCGTTGCAGGAAATGGGTGATGAATTTAAGATTCAACTGATCTCAGCTAAAATCCCAGGATTTTCCTCACTAATTACTTCTTTCTGTGTATAAACGCTTTGAACAAAGAGACAAGCACTCTGAGGGTTTTGCTCTGGGGTACTGGGGTTTTTCCAGTCTACACCCAGACGCATATAGATATCGTTCTTTGGAATATTGATATGTCTCTTCTACATCTGACAGTCAAAGAATCCTGTCACATGAAGTACACAATTTCTGCAAACTGCCGTGATCCAGATTGCTTGTGAGTTCCAGATCCTGTTCATCAGTGGGCTAATTTCTCCTGCACTGGTGGGTGGAGAGGAGTGTAAATATATGTTAGGAGATGGAAATACTAAGAAATATACTCTGAAAATAGAAATGACTTCATCTCCTTTCCAGTTTGCTCTTTACCTAGACAGCAATTTTTTTTTTTTTCCTTAAAAAAGTCATATGGAAAATAGTTTGACTCTGGGTCACACGACCTCCACTGTATGTGAAAGAAGCCACAGGCAGTATCTAAACAACTGAACGGGTGTGGCTATATTCCAATAAAACTTTATTGACAAAAAAAGGCGGTTGGCCCTAGGTAGGCATGATGGTTCTCAGAGAAACCATTACTCTAGTCTACATTGTTCTATTTAGAGGTCATTCAAAGAGCTCCTGGCCAGATGTGAGGCCTAAAGGATGAATACGACATACCTAGAGCTCGGGGGCTCTCCCCGTATGGCAGGAGAGAAAAATAAGGAATGATACAATTAATAAGATAATGGGTGAGTTCTCTGATTGAAGGACCTTCGGACACATCATTCAACAAGAGGGAATATGGAAAACTTCTTGGGCAATCTTATTTATTTAGAAACTTGGCAGTGTTATATTAGTGGGGCTCACAGGCCAACCTTTAATGGTCTACAGGTCCAATGTACAAAGAAACACAGAGAAACATCCACCAGTCCTGGACTCCCATCTCATCGCAGAGTCACTCAAGGTTCTAATAAATGGAGGTAAAACTTGAAAAGATAAGATGTGGATGGTAGCCATGATGCTAGGTGACCTGGGGCAAGTAGTCACAGCGATGCTGGCTCCCTCTCAGGTCACAGGGAAACGATGGGATTCTGCCCCGGAAAGTCTGAGGCCATTTCGAGGTATCTACAGTCCACAATTTCCATTTTTCTTGGTTACACTACTTAAAAAGCAAGACTTGCTCACACGGCAGATGAAAATACGAAAACCACTGTGGCGACCAGGGATTCTCGGCTTCAGCAGACTTGGATTCAAGGACAACGCCCACCGGTTTCTCACCAGGTCACATGTCTCGGATGACATTTACTGCCCCCGAATAAATGAAGGCACTGACTTTGGTCGCCTTGCAGGTACTGACGGGGACTACAAAGCCACGACTCTGAGATTCAGGAGGGTGGGCCAAACGAGAGGCCCTACCTTGGGAGGGGGTTCTTGGTCACCCTTGGCAGAAGGCAGGTTTGTGGTTTGAAAGGTAGAAAGGCTCGCTTATAGATGGAGGTGCGGTGGGGGGGGACGGGGTGGGGGGCTCCGCACATATTACCTTACTTCAGTCTATCTCTAGGTACGCCTGAGTTTAGGTAGCTGGAATGAGAAACCAAATATGGTTGGCACCTCCAACGCCCCGGCCTCTGATCTCGGACATGCTACTTCTCCCCTTCATACCTCCCCTCCCCTGGCTTTAACTTGGGGATTCGTGCATACATTTGCTCAAAGACTATTGCTTGACCATCTGCAGTGTGACTAGGAAAGAACCAAAAGATCGGTAGGATTAAAACCCCAATACATGTGAAGTGCTTACCAATGGCTTGAGGCATTTTGTGAGCACTCGGTAAACACCCTTACCGGCTGGAGCTAGCAATATTCCTTTGTAACATACCAATACCAGACAATTCTAATAAAAGTAGTGTCTGGGCCACAGTTTAAGAAAATGCTGCCAAAGATCTAGAAAAGCCAGTCCTCAGGAGAGCTGTCTTCTGGTCATATTGCCAGTGGCTCTAAAACTCTCCCTGGCAATAAAGTAGTGCCAGGTGTAGACAAAGGGCTAAATTGTAAACTCAAGGATACCTAAATTCTAGACCCAACTCCAGAAATTCTGTGTGACACTGGATAAATGAGTTGACTTCCCTGAAAGTTCAGTTTCTTCATCTGTAAAATGAGTTTTTCAAGACTTTCTTTGCAGACTCATGGTAAACAACAGTGAAGGATATTACTAGAATGTAGCCTTGAGCCTGGCTCCTAGTAATTGATTAGTAAATGATAGGCGTTTGGTGGTGATGGTGGTGATGGTGATGTGGTTCTGATAATGATGGTGGTGATGGTGATGATGGTGGGGGTGATGATGATGATAAGGTATTGTTAACAGAGGCATCTGGGAGAAAGCCCTTGAAAGCATAGAAGCAGTTGATGGACACAGAGCTAACTTAGTAGTCTAAAGCTAAGACGGTTCTAGGAAAAACAAACAGACCTGGATATCTATTTCAATTTCTTCATTTAAATCATCATATGCAAATGATGAAAGAAGATGCTGATATTATACTGACAGTGCAGACCACTTCACGTTGACCATACCACTTATCCTCATGACACTTCTATGAAGTTGGTGCTGCCATGATGCCCATTTTACAGTTGAGGAAAATAAAGCTCAAGCGGAGGCCCACACAGCTAGTAAATATGAGAATAGGTCCCAGAGCTAAGGCCTCGAGATCACAAGCCAGTGTCCTTTCCTGATATCCTGCAGTCTTCCTAGAAATGAAGCTCTTTATCCATAAGAGATTGTTGAAACAGAAAGCAAAAATAGGCCCGTGACGGTGAAAGTTGAAGTTCCACATTAGATTACTTAAGAAAAACTCACAATATTCCAGAGTTATCAGTGACCTTTGAGGGAAAGAGTGTGTTCCATATATTTCTCCTGGGTGGTATTACATCTGAGAAAGAAGGTTGAATTATATGAACAAATGACTCCATGAGCGGGGCTCTTTCTAATCTTCAAGCACCATGGTTTTAAGGAAAGGAGGCAAACTGAGACATTTTGCCAGACGGGATGAGGTGGGAGAAACAGGACCAGAAGCAGCATCGGGAGACAGGTTTGAATCATGGCTCTGAGATTTGGATGCAAGCTGGGTGACTCTGGGCAAAACCTGAGCCTCATAAACGGTGGCAATAATACTGAAATTGTAGGACGTCATAAAGATTCTACCACAGTACGTAAGTGGTTGGCACAATGCCCTTGTTATCAAAGCAATGAGCAGGTACTACTTTTCTTTCAGTTTATAATTTTATAGTTGGGCTCGACAAATATTCGTTAAGTGTTGAGTGTGGGCTAGGTACAATTCTAGCTGCTGGAAACAGCAAGGAAAGTAAATAAAAATCCCTCCTTAAGGAGCTTAATTTCCAGTGGGGGTGAAAAGTGATAAGCAATAGCACAGTCAATAAAGAACATGGCAGAATAGGCTAGGAGTATAAGCATGATGAGACAAAACACTGAGCATGAGGACTGGGGTGCTGGGGAGGGTTTGAAATTTCTAAATGAATGATTTTTGAGGTGACATTTGAGTAAAAATTTGACATAATGTTGACCCATAGGGTCAGGCAAGAATGAGGGATAGCCTGTGCAAAGGTCCTGGGGTAGGAATGTGAGGAAGTGTGACACTGGTGCAGAGTGATCAGAGGGAAGAGAATAGGAGATGATGTCAGAGATATAATGAAGTATTATGTAATACGGCCTTTTAGGTTACTGTAGGAACTTTGGCTTAAAAAAGAAAAGCTTTTTAACTTTTGAAATACAGTTAGATTTACAGAAGTGTTGCAAAGATGGTGGAATTCTCATCCAGCTTTCTCTAAAGTTAACATCTCACCCACCATGTATATTTATCCAGACTAAGAAGTTAACATTTGCATATTATGAACTACAGTGTTTATTCAAATTTCCTGTTTTTCCACCAATGTCCATTTTCTGTTGTAGGATCCACTCTTGGATATCAGGTAGCATTGATAGGATTTTGGCTGCTACTCTGAGAGAAATGGGTGAGCCACTAGAGGGCTTTTAACAAAGGAGGGAGATGAAATGACTTACACTTTAGTGGGATTTCTGGGTGTTTTCTTTTTCTACTTAAATCTGAGTTGAGCACAAGAGGATGTGAAGATTACTTGAATTGTAATTTAATGGGCTCTCACTTAAACCCCCCTTGGGCTCCCCCTGAGAATAGCAAATGTCCTTTATCAGACTTTTAGCAAAAGGAATGGCCAAAAACAATTATCAGGCATTTTATAAATACAAAATGCTACGTTAACGCTAAATAATAAGCATAATATTCATTTCCTTAGTGTTCCACTTGATTTTTATTACTGCAAATGCTAATTGTCCCGACATCTCGGATTTATGTTACTCCTTTCTCCCTAATAGCCAAGTATTTTCTACTTGTATTTTCTTAATTGTCTGAACTTATAAGCTTGCCTGGTTAGAACATGGTGATAATGTGGCCAAAATTACAGGTTTGATGTCATGCCTTTGGCTTTCCATAAGAAAATGAAACAAAATAAAAGCACTCAGAAGCTATAAAAATTGTCTCGATCGGGGCTCGTTAATTCATATGTTGAGTGCTTGGTTTGAACAGGGCGGGGACTAAAGGTGCCTGAATCCCTTGTCCAAATTCATGGACATTCAAAATCAGCTACTTACTTCTAGAGCTACTCTGCCATGAACACCCCCGTTTTTCTGATGAGGAAGCTGAGATGCAGGGAAGCTAAATCTGTTACTCCAGCGACAATAGCTGATAATTAAGAGGTTGAGCTCAAGAATTTTATTTTCTTAGTTCAGATTTTTTCCTCTGTCTCTGCTGTGCAACCATGAGTGTGTTAGCTGACCTCTCTGTGCTCAGGCTGCTAATCAGTGAAATGGACTTTCATGTAAGAGAACTTAAAACACAGGCTTTGCTGTGACAGGATAAAATCACACATAGAAAGCATTGAGTATAGTGCCTGGAAGGTAACAGGAGATGATTAACTGTTCTAGGCATGAGGAGGATCCCGTGTGGTTGTTTTGCTCGGGTTTTTGCTTCTCCTTATCTTACCCTAGAATATACTATGTTGAATTGAAACTATCGGTTCATTGGCCCATCGTCTCCACTAAACTGTGAGCTCCGAAGATCCCCTGGGTCTTCTAGTCTTTACCCTCAATGCCTGGTCCAGAGCTGGCATACACTGATGACCTTGGGCACAACTGGACCCTTTCCAAAGAGCTCCCAGGCTGAAAGTCTGGACTGCAGCTGAAGTTGGAAGTCACCATCTATAAGAAATCTTGTCTCTTTTCATCTTCTAGTAACAGTCTCCTTACTCACAAGCTCATCCAGATTGGGCTGTGATTGTCCAAATGTGTGGACTAAAGCAACCACCTCCAACCCCTCTTACTGCCAGGGCTCAGGATGCAGTTCCATCTGGGCAACACCCACCATCCCCTTCTGACATGATCTGTGCATCCTACCCAGAAGGTCCTGGCCAGGGGAGATCTTTGTTGAAATCAGGACTATTGCTACCCACTTCTTCCTTCCCTTACGGGGGTACAACAGGGTTCACTTGTGCCTCGGGGTCCTTCCAGTCTAATATCTGTGTTCATTGTTACTTAAAAGCTATTCTTTAAAAATTGTAGACATTGGGAAATTTAAAAAAAAAAAAAAAAGGAAGGAAGAAAGAAAAGAAAGAAGGAAGGGAAGAGGGGTGGGTCTTTCTCCCCCTGGAACAACTCATTAGCTCAGTGAGAGGACACAGGGGATACATGAGAGAATACTGAAGAGTGGTGAGTGGGTCACGTAAAAACAAAACAAAGAGATGGGACCTTGAGAATGCTGGAGACATAAATCTTATGGGGTCACAAGCTATGGATTTCCCCCTCTCTGGTTCTCCAGTGCATAGGAAGAACTGAGTTCAGTTCAGATTTTGCCATAAAAAAGCACGGTTATCAATTAACATTGACCTGCTGGTCCCTCAGGCTACTGGTCAGCCCAGGCCGTACCATCAGGCTCAACTCTCCAACCTTCTCTGAAGGTGTCTTCTCTGAAGACACCTGGAAGATGTCTTCTCAAGTCTTTCTACCTTACCATGCTAAAGTCCTGCACCAATGGATGTTAAAGAAATATTCCCATTTTGGTTTTTGCTCCTCTGACTATAAAAGAATACCACAGATGATATAAGAAACTACGGCTACCGACCGATGTTCTCACAGACAAGGATCTAAAGAAGCATCCTTGGGAATAAGTAGTAAAACTCCACTATGGGAAAAAAAAATGGTACAGACTCAGAGTAGAGAAGATAATCTGGAAACAAAGCATAAGGATCAAGGTGTAATAATTCTACAAAGATATACTCTACTGTGCTAAGATGGGAGAGAAAAGGGGAGGGGGAACAAAGTGGCTAATATACAAGTGGAACGAAAATCTGATTAAGGGATTGTAGGGATGAGAGGATGGAAGAGTGGAGGATGGAGACACAGGGCATTTGCACATGCTATTTCCTCTGCTGAAACATTCCTCCTAAGTTGCCCATGAATAACTAGCACTTTGTCTTCATGTTGTGGCAGAAATGACACTCTCTTACAAAGCTGCCCCAGACCACACTATCTAAAGAGTCTGCTGGTAATGAAACTCTCTAAGAGGACAAGAAGAGACAAGGCATGACAACTTCTGTAGTGTAAATATTCTCCTCTTGGTTGATTTCAAACTACAAACATGATACCACTGAACACAGAGATGGGAAAATAATGCTCCCAATTGGCTTCTGCCAGACTACTGAAATACCCCACTGACCTAGCGGAAAGGATCCCATTTATTTGGTTACTTATTGATGGTCTCCACCCCAGCTGGTACCCAGCAAATGCACCCTAAATATTCCTTATTTGGGTTCCCTGCTCTCGCCTTGCAGCTTTGAAACCCTCTCCACGTGGCGATCTGGGACCACTGTAGTGTTCATCTCCTTTATCTCCCTTCTCTTGGTGCTTCCAAAATCTGGAATTACGTTCCTTTTCTGTTGAGCATGCCCACTGTTTAAGGTGGGGATGAAAATGCAGTCCCTGTTCCTTGACCATGGCTCAGGGCACAAATCCTGGAAGTGTTTCTCATTTGGACGAATGAGGATGTCTACGTGTGGGTGAAGGGGGCAGTCACTGTGGTTACCGGGCACGATAAAATACAGGACAACATCTGAAAGCTCACGATCTGTGCCCTCCAGGGAGTCCAGGGGCACTGTGCCTGTTCTAGAAATTTCTAGGGCCTCCTACTTCTGTTAGATCGGGATTAAAAATTGGAATCCTTTTCTGAGCACTGTTTGTTAATATGAAAAGCACCATTTAATTAGGACTAATATAAGATGCCCTGTAGAGTGATAATTTAATAATTCGGCCGTTTTATTTATACAGTGCCTCCAGGCTCCTCATTAAAAATGAAAGAGACATTCGATGGGACAAAGTGGCTTTGCCGCTGCAAACATTCCAAGCGCTCTCAGATCATAAAGCCTACCCTCTGGGCATCACGAGAGCCATCTCCCTAGCCTGGGAGCAGACATTTATGTCGCCAAATTAACCTTCATGGACGCGGGAGTCCCAGGAATCACTTGTTTACCCTGGCACTTAAGGAAGGGTAGTCTCTAGTCCAACAAAAAAAGAAGAAGGAGAAGGAGGAAAAGAAAGAAAGAAAAAGACTGGAGGAATCCATCCAACACCAAGATGGGACTCTTACTGATTCAAAACTCTCAGGGAGCTTCCCCTAGCTCTTGGAATTAAATCTGGATTCCCGGCTTGGCTAGCAAGGCCCTGGCTTTACAATTTCATTTCTAGATCTTCTTCCAGCCTCTCTTCCCTGCTTTCAGGTTCCCCCAAACCACGGGGGTCTTTCCCACATCGAGGCCTCTGCATACGCGGGCTCCTCTTCTTGGAACCCCTTCCTTCCACCATAACTGGATCCTTCTCATCTTGAGTCATCAGCTTAAATGTCCCCTGCGGAGGACAGCCTCCCTCCCCAGCCCCTATGATGCAGCACTGCTCTTGTCTGCTTCTCTCGCGTCACCAGCAGGGCTAGCAAGTGCTCTGGTGTATCTGCTCGGCCCCCTGGATAATAAGCCCTACGACGTCTGCGATGGCAGCATCTTCTTGGTCTTGTTCAACCTGCTTCCAGAAGCCAGAGAGGTGCGTTCTTAATAGTGACTACCTCGTTAATCGTTAAGGCACAAGTAAGTGGGTTTCCACTTAATGGTGTGGCACCAAAGTGCCATCATGCCTGGAACGTCCTCTCTGCCTTCTGTCCGTCTACAGCCAGCCCATGACTCACGATAGATACCAACAAGGTGGCATCAAGTCCAGAAGAAACCAGAGAGGGAAACGGGCTGGCTCTCCTCATGATGCAGCAGGCAGTGGGAAATATGGATGAACGGAAGCAGAAACTAGCGCTGGAGAGAAGGGTCTTTCGTGCCTCGCTCGGAGCTCCCACCCTGAGAATCCCGCTTGCTGCCCCCGGGGACGCCTCTGCCGTACGCACTGCTTTCTACCGCAGACTGGGTTGAGGCCCGTGAGGTCGTGGGCTGCCGCATTCACCTCTCTATTCCCAATGCTCAGCACCGGATTTAAGGCTTGTTTAAGACACTCCGTGTGCATGTGTGTCTGGGAGGGTGCAGGGGACAGGGGGATGGCTGGAGGGGCCCAAAGGAGAAAACAGCTTGGTTTGAGATATTTTGCAGGGTCACTGCAAGTGGACCGAATCAATTGCTCAAAATGCAAACATCCAGCTTACGTCTATTGTCCAGAGCATGTTCTTTTGCACAATTCTGAAAGAGCAAAGGCACCACTCCTGAACAAACGTTAACATGGGCTTAGTAAAGATTGTGTGTGACGCCTGGGATTTGCTCTGTCACCAAAGAAGCAAAGCCAAATGGGCACGTGGCCGATGCCACCATCCATTCTGTTTTGTCTCCCTGCAGGATAGATTACTCTTCTGCTTTAAAATACACACCACCTTCCTGTTCATTAATCACTCTAACAGGTTTCAACTTCATACCAGCCAATCCAAGAACAATAGCAAAGAACCATGAAACCTGTTTCCACCTGCATAAAAAATGGAACAAGCGAGGTATCCGAGTGGCAAACTTGAAAACCCGAACTAAATTTAAAAGTCTAATTTCTAAAAGCACATGTTTTCTAATGGCACCGCTATTTGTCATGCCTGCCTTGATGCTGAGTCTGACGCTGCCAGCCATGGGGCAAGCTCACTGTTAATATGTGAAAGGGATTATTTGCTTTATTTTTCCCCCTGCAATAAATTATGTTGGTCTTTTAAGGATCTCTAGCTTGCAAAAGGGATGAAATACACAGTCAGATCCGCTAATCTCTCTCTCTCTCTTTTTTTCCCTCCTTTTCTGCTCTCTCCTGTCCTCTTCCCCTTCTCCTCTTGTTTCTTGATTTGGCATACGATGCAAGGCAAGGTGCACACTTAATAAATTATGTTTGCAGAAGCAGTGGTACCACCTGACACAATTATGCACTTGTTGAGTTAGTGGCCACTTGTAAACAGACTTTGTAAGCCATCCCACTTCATACTGAAAGGTGCTAATGCATCATTATGATCTAGCGGGCTGCCTGCTGAATTTTACAGCATTGCACACTACATTAACCTTTGGTACCGCCGATATTTATGACCTTATAAGAAAGTATTTATCAAGCTGAAAGCCAATACGCAGCACTCGTGTTTTAGCTCGCGCTGGGTAGAAACCGTTATCACTCCTTTCTTCAGGCATTTTAAATCACTCTGAGATAATGCTTGGCACTGGCGAGGGTTCGGGAAACGGGGCACTCCCGTGCAGTCTTGTTGGGAGTTTAAATTGGTATAATCTTTCTGCAGGGTGATTTTTTAGTTTTATCTGACTATCAAAAGCCTTTAAAAATGTGCATTTTTACTCTTTGACCCAGCAGTTCTACTTCTGGGAATTTATTCTACAGAAACAATCAGGGAAGTGTGCAAAGATTTGGGCAAGAGGAAATTCATTACAGTGATATTTGCTGCAGTGAGAAATGGGGAACAACCTAAGTGTCCAACGACAGGGGACTCTGCCTACATAAATGAAGCCGGATTGAAACAATGCCAGACCACGAAACACAAAGAAGCCACCAGGGCAGGGAGAGACGTTAAAATACATTAGCTGACTTGGAAAGCTATGTACAGTATTTTTAATCAGAAAGCGAGTCACAGAACAATACAGCATATACCATCTCTGTACTTTTATTTACTTAAAAAGATGTCAGTGACGCACTACGAAGGCCCCCAAAGGATAGACAGGTGATCCATGCAGGTAAAGCGCAACTGTGGCGATTATCATTATTTGCTTATTTGGGTCTTCTGTCTCTTCTATAATGAATAGGACTGATTTGCATAGTTTAGAAAAGTCTTAAGGGATTGGGTCTTGTTTGTCTCTGGATCTGCGGTGTGTAACACAGGGTCAGTCATGATTTTTTTTTTTTTTTTTTTTTTTAATGAGCTCAGAGTCATGGGATAATGGTAATAATTGCTTCTATTTTTATGACACTTCCCAATTTCTAAAGCAGGCTCGCCTCTGATTTCTCATGTGAATCTCCGAACAGTCCTGTTGGGCAGGCGGGACTAATATTTCTGGTTCTGCTCCCAGAGGCAGAGACTGAGACTCAGAGGATGCATATGATTTGCCTGCCAATGGTCACAGGGTCTCAAAATGCAGAGGTGGGACCCCACCCCCACCCCGTACCAAGCCTTCCAGCTCCAGAGCCCATGTTTCTTGCCCCTGACCGTGCGCCTCCGCCCGGAAAGGAAGGCCAGGAAGAACACAGCAGCCATAGGTAAATCGAGTCACCGAGAAGGTCAGCTCTTCCATTCCGGCTACTTGGCTTAATTCAAAATTCACCGGGTCAGAGGCAGAGTGCAGAAAGAGCTGGGACTTTAATAAAACAGGTAACAGGAGCACCCCAAAAAGCTCAGGAAACAGAACAGACCTGTCCAAGGCCCATTAACAGGGCCCTTGCAGCTTCCGGCGGCTGCAGGCAAAGGAGGGGCTGGTGCTGGGGTTTTGATGTCTCCCAGAATTATCGACGAATGTGTGTCTGCTGGACGGGGAGATGAGATCAAAGCCTCCTGCAGAGGAGGAAGGTGGAGGCCTGGCCTCGAGCCAGGGGGTCCGGGGGCTGCACACCCTGCCTCCCCTGCCCCCCACTGCCTGGACCCTGCCCCTCTCCCTAGTGGGTTCCTTTCCTGAGAGGGAACTGCAGTTTCAAGAAGGGAGGGCTGGACTGGCCGGGGTTGGGGGGGGGGGGCGCTCTCATCCTGTCAGTCTCTGTAGAACCAACGTTTACTTCAGCTCTGTTCTCAGTCCACGCAAGGACTCAAGTTCCCATTGTCTCTCGGCAAGACAGAGGGGCCCTAAGAAAAATGCAGCTCCTGCCCGCAATGATAATCAAAACAACCTTTACTCAGCCTGCTGCTCTTGGCCAAACACCGTTTGATGCAATCTCAGTGTATGATCCTGCTTAAGCCTCACAACAGCCCTTTTCCTTCATTCATTCACTCATTCATTCATTCATTCATTCATTCATTCATTCCGCACATTCTCCCCGAGCAGCTATTTTGCGCAAAGCACTGGGGAGCCAGGGAGGATGAGCAAAACACGATGTGGACCCCATAATGCGGCTGTCGGGCCCACACACCACACAAGTAACCTAATCAGGACCATTACTGCAAGTTGCAGTAAATGCTACAAAGCACATAGATTCAAGAAGCAAATACCTTGGCTGTATTGGTTTCCCAGGGCTGTCATAACCAATTACAGAAACTGAGTGGTTAAAATAATATGAATCTATCCTCTCACGGTTCAAAATCAAGGTGTTGGCTGAGCTGGGCTCCCTGCAGAGGAGCTGGAGGAGAACCCTCCCTTGCCTCTTCCTACGTTCTGTGGGCTCTCGTGTTCCTTGGGCTTCTCTGGCTGTAGCTGCATCGCCCCTACCTCTGTCTCTGTGTTCAAATGGCCTTCTTCCCTCTGTGTCTCACCTGGACCTCTTCCAAGACACCAGCCAGTGTGCACCCTAATCAGTATGACCACATTTAACTTCCATAATTATATCTGCAAAAGCTATTTCCAACAAGGTCCCTCTGATCTGAGGTGACAGATGAACATGAATTTGGGATGGGGATAGGGGGTGGGCAGACCGTGCAACACATTCCAACAGAATGGAGGCCTTCTGACGAACCGGGCAACACAGCTAGCGGGAGTCTGGACACATGTTGGTCTGACTCCTAGACTTGCATAGCCCTGTCTTAGGAGTCAGGGTGGGTTCAGCTCGGGCTCTCCTGTCTCATTTTCTTCCTTCAGAGAAGGAGGGGATTTTCTCTCACTTCCTAGAGTCATTGAGAAGACCGATGGAAATAAAGAGTTTAGGGGGCGCCTGGGGGGCTCAGTGGGTTAAGCCTCTGCCTTCGGCTCAGGTCATGATCCCAGGGTCCTGGGATCGAGCCCCACATCGGGCTCTCTGCTCAGCGGGGAGCCTGCTTTCCCCTTCCCCTCTGCCTGCCTCTCTGCCTACTTGTGATCTCTCTCTCTCTCTATCAAATAAATAAATAAAATCTTTAAAAGAAAGAAAGAAAGAAAGAAA